>NC_064821.1:102648105-102951135 GCF_024166365.1 Elephas maximus indicus
TGGTGGCAAGTGGTTAAGAGCTCAGCTGCTAACCAAAAGGTCTGCAGTTTGAATACACCAGCTACACCTTGGAAACCCTGTGGGGCAGTTCTACTTTGTCCTATAGGGTCACTATGAGTTGGAATGGACTCAACGGCAAAGAGTTTATTTATTTATTCATTTATTTTTGGAAACCCTAGTGGCATAGTGGTTAAGTGCTACGGCTGCTAACCAAAGGGTCGGCAGTTCGAATCTGCCAGGTGCTCCTTGGAAACTCTATGGGGCAGTTCTACTCTGTCCTTATAGGGTCGCTATGAGTTGGAATCAACTCGACAGCCGTGGGTTTATATTTATTTTTGGACAGATGATTCTGATCACACTTCAGTTTGAGAACTAATGACCTAGTAGAAGCTCATTCCTACCTGCGAGCCTTTGCAATTTCTCTTCTCTTGACCTAGAATGTTCTTCCCCCAGGTCTTTGTGTCATTAAATTCTTATCATCCAAATCTCAACTCAATTGATATCTCCTCAGACCAGCTTTCCCTGAACGTGGTATATAGAGTTGGCCTCTGTGTTGAACTGCTATCACATTACTTCATAACAGATATCATTTTCTTAAATTATATTATTCATTTATTTTTTAATTGTTGTAGGGATATATATATATATAAAACAAAACATTTGTCATTTCAAACAATTTTAACATGTACAGTCCAGTGACATTAATTACATTCATCCTATGGTACAACCATCACCACTATCTTTTCTAGATTTTTCTATCACCCTTAACAGAAACTTATTGCCCCCTAAGCAAAGGCTCATTTGCCCATTCTAGATATTTCATAGAAGTGAAGTTATATAATATTTATCCTTCAGCATAAGCTTCATCTATGCCCTAGCATTAATTTATATTTGTTCATTTTCTCTCTCCTCCATTACAATATAAGCTCCACTGAGAGCAGACCTTGACTGTCTTATTCATCACTCTGTCCCTGGGGCCCAGAATGGTATCTGTCAAAGTATTCATTGAATGAATGAATAAATGGGTAGAAAATCTGTTTAATGGGGAAACAGAACAGAAACTAAAAGAAAAACCAGAAAGGCTATTAATTTACATTATAACAAAAAGACTTTTCTTTCACCATACCTATTCAACCTGTATGCTGAGCAAATAATACGAGAAGCTGGACTGTGTGAAGAAGAACGGGGCATCAAGATTGGAGGAAGACTCATTAACAACCTGTGTTATACAGATGATACGACCTTGCTTGCTGAAAGTGAAGAAGACTTGAAGCACTTACTAATGAAGATCAAAGACCACAGCCTTCATTATGGATTGCACCTGAACATAAAGAAAACAAATATCCTCACAACTGGACCAGGGAGTAATATCATCATAAACGGAGAAAAGATTGAAGTTGTCAAGGATTCCATTTGACTTGGATCCACAATCAACAGCCATGGAAGCAGCAGTCAAGAAATCAAAAGACACACTGCATGGGGTAAATCTGCTACAAAGGTCCTCTTTAAAGTGTTGAAGAGCAAAGATCTCACCTTGAAGACTAAGGTGCGCCTGACTCAAGGCATGGTATTTTCAATCGTATCATATGCATGAGAAAGCTGGACAATGAATAAGGAAGACTGAAGAAGAGTTGACGCCTTTGAATTGTGTTATCGAAGAATGTTGAATATACCACGGAGTGCCAAAAGAATAAACAAATCTGTCTTAGAAGAAGTACAGCCAGAACGCTCCTTAGAGGCAAGCATGGCAAGACTGCATCTTATGTACTTTGGACATGTTGTCAGGAGGGATCAGTCCCTGGAGAAGGACATCATGCTTGGCAGAGTACAGGGTCAGCGGAAAAGAGGAAGACCCTCAATGAGGTGGATTGACACAGTGGCTGCAACAATGAACTCAAGCATAACAACGATTGTGAGGATGGGTCAGGACCGGTCAGTGTTTCGTTCTGCTGTGCATAGGGTCTCTATGAGTCAGAACTGACTCGATGGCACCTAACAACAACAACATAATGAAAAGTCAGAGCAGGGGAAGAAAGAAAGAAAAATAAAATACTTAAAATGAGATATTTGAAAAAACCTCTGGAGAGATGAAAGAAGTAGAAAACTGAGACGGAGAGGAAAGGGGATTTTGAGAAGTGTTACGGTGGGTGCTACAAGAGCCTCAAGCAGAGACTGAAATTCCCCACAGGCTAACCGAACTGTGCGCTGTGTTGGGTGAAGCCTTAGGCAAAGGTGACATTCCACACTATAGGACTTCAGGGGTTTACCCATGAATTTTCTGCAATCACTCAACACACATGGAAATCCAACTCCTGTGAGGGATACAGAGATGAATTAGGTATAGACCCTGTCTTCAGGAAGCTTAAAGTTTAACAGGGGAGATAAGGTATGTACAGAGATGATCATGTGAAAGACAGACAATGACAAGAGAGGCAGCACCTTTATCAGTTACCTCCTCTAGATGGAGCATCTCCTCCATGTTTTACATAAAGCATCTCATGGGATACCCACAAAAACTGTGTTAAGTAAGTATTCCTGTTCTACGGGTGGTGATAAGAATAGTAACATTTGCTAAGCATTTGGTCTGATTTATGCTAAATGCTTTCAAAGAATTCTCATAACACTCCTAGGAGGCATTTACAATCACAGTCCTGTTTGCACAAAAGAGAAAATTGAGCCATAGAGAGGAAGTAAAGTGATTTGTACAAGGTCATAGAGCACTCGTGGTGGTAGGGGCATGACATATCCAGCAAACCCTAACCTTGAGATAATAACCTACCAGAAGATCCCAAAGCTGCATCTGGGAGATGTCTTGGGCCTCTTTCTTCTACCATTTCTTGACTCTATTAGCTGGATTTTCCAACAGCGAGGAGAAGGAGATGGCAGAGCAATTGGCATGGGGATTTTGGAAGTTCCCTGCCAACCCCTATATCTCAACCAAGGAACTTGACTGATTCCGCCTTCAGCACAAGCCTCCACCTAGTGACTGCCATTGTATCCCAACGATCACAGTATCACCAAAACCAAAAGAAAACCAAACCCATCACCAAGACACACTGTAAATACTCATAAAATATTGTCAGCTCCCTGATCTCTGCTCCAAAAAAGACTAGGGATCCTGCTCCTTTCCACTATGCCACACTTCCCACTGGATACTACATAGAGACCATTTTGAGCCCTATATAAGGAAGAACTTTCTCACCAGCATGGCTGTCTGACAAGGCAATGGCTGTCTCATGAGGTGGTGAGCTCTCTGTTGCTATATGCATCCAAACAGAGGCCAAATTCTCATTTGTTTGGGATAATGTAGTGATTTCTGTAAAGAGAGAGATATTAGACTGATGAGTTCTAAGTTTCTGGCCATAGATTCCATAATTATATTCCTTGTTACATGGCATTGGGAAAATCCTACTCCTCTCTGGAGCTCATTTTTATTTCATAGGATTATATGATCACTACAGTCCCTCCAATGAGGCACTGATGGTTCAGTAGTAAAATTCTCTCTTTCCATGTGGGACACCTGGCATTGATCCCAGCCAATGCACCTCATACATACCCACCACCCGTCTATCAGGGGAGGCTTATTTGTTATTATGACGCTGTATAGTTTTCAAAGGAACGTCAAGAGTAAGATGGACTAGGAAGAAAGGCCTGGCAATCTGTTTCCAAAAATGAGCTAATGAAAACCCTGTGGATCACTATGGTCTGAGCAACAACTGCAACCAATCATGGGGATCATGCAGTGCTTTGTTCTGTTGTGCGTGGGGTCCCTATGAGTTGGGGACCGACCTGACAGCTGGCAACAACAAGAGACTTTGTATTCCAAGATTTTCGGATTTAGAGAGCAAACATCAAAGCCAGGGATGCTGGGCACTGACCAAGATTTCGGCAACCCTCAGTGAGAATCCTGTTCAACCAAGGGACCTGGGAGGTTTGCAACTTTACTTCCTTTCCAAGCTTGCCTCAAGCTGGCCACAAACGAACCTGTACTGTGGAAAACTCCGGTCAGTAAAATACTGTCTAAAGACAAGGTCTTTTGGAGCCATTCTCATTGTGAGCTTGGGAACCTGTACTTCTACATACACCACCTGCAGCCTCCCCACCCGCCCCCCCCACCAAAAAAAAAAACCTCATTTTATTAGAATTCCAATTATGCTCCAGTGATTTCAAATCCCCAGAATTCCTTTATCCCAGAGCAAGAGTAATTGGATTTTTCTCCTTCTAAGCCTCAGCTGGCCCTCCACTTCATCAGCATGCTGGGCTCTGGGCCCATCCGGCCCCATGAAGGAATTGACGAGATGCCATGCAGCTTTATGAAATCATATATGAGATCTTTAAGGCTGTTTTCTGCAGTGGAGGGGGAGTTTTTATATTCCGATAAATCACTTCCAGTCTTCAGATAACAGCTTTACAGTCTGTTAAGGTCTTGAGAGGAGCCCTCAGCTGTTAATCGAAAGGTCGGTGGTTCAAACCCACCAGCTGCTCTGCTCTGAAAAAGCTATGGGGCAGTTCTACTCTGTCCTCTAGGGTTGCTGTGAATCAGAATTGACTCAATGGCAATGGGGTAAAGTCCTGAGATAGAATTTGTGACTCTGGGGAATTGCTCCTTCTTGATAATGGGGCCCTTTCTTTTGCTCAACCTGCGCCTCAGCCCCCACCCCCGCCCTCTTCATTGGGGAGCCAGGAAAGGGGGGAGAAGACAGGGAGCTAAACTGATTAATCTGCTACCCAATACATACAATCATGCAACCTGTCCACGTGCAGTGCACTTTGTCTTTTCGAAGCAACTTAACAGCCATCATCATTTCATCCTCTGGGATGAAGCCCAGTCATAGAGGCAGGTATTACTCGCCCCATATTCCAGGTGAAAAAACAGAGGCTCCTAATAGAGGCAGGATTGCCACCACACACCATGATGCTCCTTATTTACTGTCCTGAACCCAGCAGGGAGCCCAACTTTGAAGGGCTGATCTTCTCAAATTGTAGCCCAAGAACTGAAAGATACTTGTCTTGTGACGATGCAGGAGAACTTCTGTCCTCTTTTACAATCTCACAGCCACTGGATTGACAGGAGCTAGTGGACTGAGCTGGTAAACCTGTTAGCCAAATGTTTGCAATCCACTTCAATCAACCTTACACAGCACTGCCAGAGCTATTTCCCCCCAAGGACTAATATGACTGGGTCACTTGCCTGCTCAAAAACCTTCAGCATCTCGTTTGCCTAAAGGGGAAAATTACAGAGTTGGAAGAAAACGTGGAGACCGTCTAATCCAACACAACGATGCAATAATGTGCTCTACCACATTGATATCCCTCAGGTCTCTGCTTGAATAACTCCAGGGATAGGGATCTCATTACCCTTTCTTATTCCACTCATTCTTTCATTCACTCACTTTCTTTTATCTGCACAATAGATATTTACTGGGCAGCCACGATGCTAAGCCTGGGAATGCAATGCTGAATAACACGTATAAACAGCAGTGGTTTAGAGAAAGTTCTAACACCTGACTGCCTGGGTTCAAATTCCAGCTCCACGCCTTAGTTGCTGCATAACCTTGGGAAATTATTTAGCCTCCGTTTTCCTCAGTTTCCCCATATTTCAAAAGGGGTGTCATGGATTGAATTGTGTCCCCCCAAAATATCTGTCAACTTGCTAGGTCATGATTCCCAGTATTGTATGATTGTCTACCATTTTGTCATCTGATGTGATTTTCCTATGTGTTATAAATTCTATCATATCATGTAATGAGATGGATTAGTGGCAGTTATATTGATGAGGTCTACAAGATTAGATAGTGTCTTAAACCAATCTCTTTTGAGATATAAAAGAGAGAAGCGAGCAGAGAGACATGGGGACCTCGTATCACCAGGAAAGCAGTGCTGGGAGAAGAGCACATCCTTTGGACCTGAGGTTCCTGTGCTGAGATGCCCCAGACCAAGGGAAGACTGATGCATCACAAGGACCTTCCTCCAGAGCCAACAGAAAGAGAAAGCCTTCCCCTGGAGTCAGTGCCCTGAATTCGGACTTCTAGCCTAATGGACTGTGAGAAAATAAACTTCTCTTTGTTAAAGCCATCTACCTGTGGTATTTCTGTCATAGCAGCACTAGATGACTAAGACAAGGGGATAAGCATACTATCAACCTGGTACATTGTAAGCACTAAATACATATGAGTTAATAAGGAGCCCTGTTGGTACAACGGTTTAGACTTGCTGCTAACTGAAAGGTTAATGGCCCTGGGGGAGAAAGACTTGGTAATCTGCTTCCATAAAGATTACAGCCTAGAAGACCCTATGCGACAGTTCTACTTGGTCATGTGGGGTCACTATGAGTAAAAATCAACTCCACAGTACCTAACAACCATAACAATGATACAGATAAATAAACAGGCATTTACAGTACAATGAAGTATGTGTACAGATTTCTGTGGGAGCATCTAATCCACTTGAGGAAGAGATGTGGTCAGGGAGGGCTTCCTGGAGGCAGTGACCTCTAAGTGAGACAATAAAGCCATGTAGTTGTTGAAGCAAATAGGGAAAAAACTATTTCAGAGGAAATTGAATTGCAGACACTGTTTTGGAATAAAGACAATGCATAGAGCAGTCAAAGAATTCTAAGAATTCAATGTAGCTGGAGGAGAGAGGGCAGAGCAAGATGATGAGCTAGCTGTTTTCTTTTCAGAGAGCTTGATCATGGGAAAATCTTTTCTATGTCTGGATTCCCAGAATGGCAATTATAGACCTCTGCATTTGGCCCCAACTTACTTTTGCAAATTTCTCTCAGTTCTGCACTATTCACGTGTCTATCAACAAGATGATACTTTCCCACATCCAGGCCTTTGTTTATGCTGGTCCCCCTCTGAGAACATTTGAGGTTGGGTTTTTTTCAGGAGCCATTTGCAGCATTTCTTTGATAAAAGGATCTCTCTTTCATATGGGCGATGATGTAATTCAGGTGGGCTCACCTTGACTTAACCCCCTTCCAGGCCATGCCCCACCAAGGATAACCCATGCTCTAGCCATAGTAATGGGTTCAGGAATGGGCACGTAGCCCTAGGCATGCCATTCAGAGTCCTCTTGGCTTTTCATAGTGGAGCTATCATTCCCTTGGTGTTGCTCAGCTGAGAAGACATGAGTTTGGTGCTGCCAGGCCATCTTGCCTTCCCCACAAAAGGAGCTGTTCTGAGGAACACCACCACTTAGGGAAAGCAGAGCCATGAGATGGCAAGAGAGACACAAGCAAAAGGACATCATTTGAGCCCCTGGATGGAGACCTGCCTAGAACCATCTGCATTCCTGGACTTATCAGCTATGTGAGCCAATAAATTCTCTCTCCTTTTCTCTCTTTCATAAACTGTTTTGAATTAGGATTTTGTCACTTCACACCAAAAATGTCTAATTCACCTTCTGACACCTTTTTCACCTGTTATGACTTAGCACAATTACCAACTCTTCCATGACCATCTCAGCCAGATACAGCCCCTGGTCCAGCCCCTTGCTGCATTCTTGTTGCTCTGGGACCCTCAGGTTTGCAGTGACCAGCTGGCGTCTATCATATCCTACCTTCTTTGTTGAATGTGGTACCTGTGTCTTATCTAGCATCTGAGAGGAAAACCCCTTGCAGGCAGTCAGCCTTATACACTCCCCCCACACCCCGCACTGTGGTGTACCCACTACAAAGCAGTTGCTCAATAAATGTTAATGGAATAAGAGAGAATATGAAGGGAGAGCATGGGACATGGGAATTCAAACCCCAGATGTAATATTTCCTGCAGCCTCCTTAAGACTCTGTTTCTTTACCTACAAAATATGGATAACATTAATCAGTCACTTCAGGATGGAGTAATAGAATGCATGTTACCTGTTTTGCAACATGTAGAGAGACCTACATATGTAACTTAAACCTTGGTCCCCAGCATTGGTCAGGGAGTGAGAAGACCTAGATTTTGAGTTCAGGACATCTATGAGACTAATGGTCTATGTGACAAGTCAGTTATCCTTTCTGGGCCTCAGTTTACTTATTTACAAAATGACGACAAGGAAGAGAGGATTAGGTGAGTTTTAGGAACATTCTATGATCCTGTAACAACATTATTACATTTGGCATATTTAAATCTCCTCCACGTCAACGAAGGCAAGATGTCAGTCCTGGAATCTGGAGAGGGGCCACATCCTATATACATAAAAGTATAATCTTTTATTAAGGGCTTAAATCTGGCAGGCACTATGTTAGGTAATCAGCATCCACTATCTCGTTTATTCTTAAAAACAATGCTCACGAGGCGGGGGCCAAGATGGCAGACTAGGTGGACGCTACCGCGGATCCCTCGTGCAACAAAGACTCGGAAAAACAAGGGAATCGATCACATACATAACAATCTACGAACTCTGAACAACAAGCACAGACTTAGAGACGGAAAACGAACAAATACGGGCAGACAGCGACTGTTTTCAGAACTAGGAGCCAGCGCACCAGCTGACTACTTGGAAAATCTAGTTTCCCAGTGATGGCTCGGAGACAGCAGTCCATATCAAACCACATAAAGAAACAGACCATGACAGCTTCTCCAACCCCCCAAACAAAAGAATCAAAATCTTTCCCAAATGAAGATACAATCCTGGAATTATCAGATACAGAATATAAAAAACTAATTTACAGAATGCTTAACGATATCACAAATGAAATTAGGATAAATGCAGAAAAAGCCAAGGAACACACTGATAAAACTGTTGAAGAACTCAAAAAGATTATTCAAGAACATAGTGGAAAAATTAACAAGTTGCAAGAATCCATAGACAGACAGCATGTAGAAATCCAAAAGATTAACAATAAAATTACAGAATTTGACAACGCAATAGAAAGTCAGAGGAGCAGACTCGAGCAATTAGAATGTAGACTGGGACTTCTGGAGGACCAGGGAAACAACACCAACATAGCTGAAAAAAAAATCAGATAAAAGAATTTAAAAAAATGAAGAAACCCTAAGAATCATGTGGGACTCTATCAAGAAGGATAACTTGCGAGTAATTGGAGTCCCAGAACAGGGAGGGGGGACAGAAAACACAGAGAAAATAGTTGAAGAACTCCTGACACAAAACTTCCCTGACATCATGAAAGAAGAAAGGATATCTATCCAAGATGCTCATCGAACCCCATTTAAGATTGATCCAAAAAGAAAAACACCAAGACATATTATCATCAAACTTGCCAAAACCAAAGACAAACAGAAAATTTTAAAAGCAGCCAGGGAGAAAAGAAAGGTTTCCTTCAAGGGAGAATCAATAAGAATAAGTTCAGACTACTCAGCAGAAACCATGCAGGCAGGAAGGGAATGGGACAACGTATACAGAGCACTGAACGAGAAAAACTGCCAACCAAGGATCATATATCCAGCAAAACTCTCTCTGAAATATGAAGGAGAAATTAAGATATTTACAGATAAACACAAGTTTAGAGAATTTGCAAAAACTAAACCAAGACTGTAAGAAATGCTAAAGGAGATTGTTTGGCCGGATGACCAATAATATCAGGTACCAGCACAATACAAGGTCACAAAACAGAACGTCCTGATATCAATGCAACTCAAATAGGAAAAGCACAAAAACAAACAAATTAAGACTAATTCTAAAAAATAAATAAATAAACAAAATAATACACACAACAGGAAATCATGGAAATCAATAGATAAACGATCAAAATAATCAAAAAGAGGGACTAAATATAGGAGACATTGAACTGCCAGATGGAGAGTGATACAAGGCGAAATAGAAGGATACAAGTTAGGTTTTTACTTAGAAAAATAGGGGTAAATAAAAAGGTAACCACAAAAAGGAATATCAATTCCATAACTCAAGAAAAAAGCCAAGAAAAACGTTAACGACTCAATAAACACAAAGTTAAACATTATGAAAATGAGGATCTCACAAGCTACTAAGAAAAACGTCTCAGCACAAAAAAGCATGTGGAAAAATGAAATGGCCAACAACACACGTGAAAAGGCATCAAAATGACAGCACTAAAAACTTACTTATCTATAATTACGCTGAATGTAAATGGACTAAATGCACCAATAAAGAGACAGAGAGTCACGGACTGGATAAAAAAACACGATCCATCTATATGCTGCCTACAAGAGACACACCTTAGACTTAGAGACACAAACAAACTAAAACTCAAAGAATGGAAAAAAATATATCAAGCAAACAATAAGCAAAAAAGAAGAGGAGTAGCAATATTAATTTCTGACAAAATAGACTTTAGACTTAAATCCACCACAAAGGATAAAGAAGGACACTATATAATGATAAAAGGGACAATTGATCAGGAAGACATAACCATATTAAATATTTACACACCTAATGACAGGGCTGCAAGATACATAAATCAAATTTTAACAGAATTGAAAAGTGAGATAGACACCTCCACATATATAGTAGGAGACTTCAACACACCACTTTCGGAGAAGGACAGGACATCCAGTAAGAAGCTCAATAGAGACACGGAAGACCTACTTACAACAATCAACCAACTTGACCTCATTGACTTATACAGAACTCTCCACCCAACTGCTGCAAAATATACTTTTTTTTCTAGCGCACATGAAACATTCTCTAGAATAGACCACATATTAGGGCATAAAACAAATCTTTCCAGAATACAAAACATCGAAATATTACAAAGCATCTTCTCAGACCACAAGGCAATGAAGCTAGAAATCAATAACAGAAAAACTAGGGAAAAGAAATCAAATACTTGGAAAATGAACAATACCCTCCTGAAAAAAGACTGGGTTATAGAAGACATCAAGGAGGGAATAAGGAAATTCTTAGAAAGCAACGAGAATGAAAATACTTCCTATCAAAACCTCTGGGACACAGCAAAAGCAGTGCTCAGAGGCCAATTTATATCGATAAATGCACACATACAAAAAGAAGAAAGAGACAAAATCAGAGAACTGTCCCGACAACTTGAGCAAATAGAAAGTGAGCAACAAAAGAATCCATCAGGCACCAGAAGAAAACAAATAATAAAAATTAGAGCTGAACTAAATGAATTAGAGAACAGAAAAACAATTGAAAGAATTAACAAAGCCAAAAGCTGGTTCTTTGAAAAAATTAACAAAATTGATAAACCATTGGCTAGACTGACTAAAGAAAAACAGGAAAGGAAACAAATAACCCGAATAAGAAACGAGAAGGACCACATCACAACAGAACCAAATGAAATCAAAAGAATCATATCAGATTACTACATAAAATTGTACTCTAATAAATTTGAAAACCTAGAAGAAATGGATAAATTCTTGGAACAATACTACTTACCTTAAACTAACACATTCAGAAGTAGAACAACTAAATAGACCCATAACAAAAAAAGAGATTGAAACGGTAATCAAAAAACTCCCAACAAAAAAAAGTCCCGGCCCAGATGGCTTCACTGCAGAGTTCTACCAAACCTTCAGGGAAGACTTAACACCATTACTATTGAAGGTATTTCAAAGTATAGAAAAAGACGGAATATTACCCAACTCATTCTATGAAGCTACCATCTCCCTGATACCAAAACCAGGTAAAGACATTACAAAAAAAGAAAATTTTAGACCTATATCCCTCATGAACATAGATGCAAAAATCCTTAATAAAATTCTAGCCAATAGAATCCAACAACACATCAAAAAAATAATTCACCCTGATCAAGTGGGATTTATACCAGGTATGCAAGGCTGGTTTAATATCAGAAAAACCACTAATGTAATCCATCACATAAATAAAACAAAAGACAAAAACCACATGATCTTATCAATTGATGCAGAAAAGGCATTTGACAAAGTCCAACACCCATTTATGATAAAAACTCTCACCAAAATAGGAATTGAAGGAAAATTCCCCAACATAATAAAGGGCATATATGCAAAGCCGACGGCCAATATCACTCTAAATGGAGAGAACCTGAAAGCATTTCCCTTGAGAACGGGAACCAGACAAGGATGCCCTTTATCACCACTCTTATTCAACATCGTACTTGAAGTCCTAGCCAGAGCAATTAGGCTAGACAAAGAAATAAAGGGTATCCAGATTGGTAAGGAGGAAGTAAAGCTATCACTATTTGCAGATGACATGATCGTATACATGGAAAACCCTAAGAAATCCTCCAGAAAACTACTGAAACTAATAGAAGAGTTTGGAAGAGTCTCAGGATATAAAATAAACATACAAAAATCACTTGGATTCCTCTACATCAACAAAAAGAACACTGAAGAGGAAATAACCAAATCAATACCATTCACAGTAGCCCCCGAGAAGATAAAATACTTAGGAATAAATCTTACCAAGGATGTAAAAGACCTATACAAAGAAAACTATAAAACTCTGCTACAAGAAATTCAAAAGGACACACTTAAATGGAAAAACATACCCTGCTCATGGATAGGAAGACTTAACATAGTAAAAATGTCTATTCTACCAAAAGCCATTTATACATACAACGCACTTCCAATCCAAATACCAATGTCATACTTTAAGGGAATAGAGAAACAAATCACTAATTTCATATGGAAAGGAAAGAACCCCCGGATAAGCAAAACATTACTGAAAAAGAAGAAGAAAGTGGGAGGCCTCACTCTACCTGATTTCAGAACCTATTATATAGCTACAGTAGTCAAAACAGCCTGGTACTGGTACAACAACAGGCACATAGACCAATGGAACAGAATTGAGAATCCAGATATAAATCCATCCATTTATGAGCAGCTGATATTTGACAAAGGACCAGTGTCAGTCAATTGGGGAAATAATAGTCTTTTTAACAAATGGTGCTGGCATACCTGGATATCCATTTGCAAAAGAATGAAACAGGACCCATACCTCACACCATGCACAAAAACTAACTCCAAGTGGATCAAAGACCTAAACATAAAGACTAAAACGATAAAAATCATGGAAGAAAAAATAGGATCTACCCTAGGAGCCCTAATACAGGGCATAAACAGAATACAAAACATTGCCAAAAATGATGAAGAGAAACCAGATAACTGGGAGCTCCTAAAAATCAAACACCTATGCACATCTAAAGACTTCACCAAAAGAGTAAAAAGACCACCTACAGACTGGGAAAGAATATTCAGCTATGACATCTCAGACCAGCGCCTGATCTCTAAAATCTACATGATTCTGTCAAAACTCAACCACAAAAAGACAAACAACCCAATCAAGAAGTGGGCAAAGGATATGAACACACATTTCACTAAGGAAGATATTCAGGCAGCCAACAGATACATGAGAAAATGCTCTCGATCATTAGTCATTAGAGAAATGCAAATTAAAACTACGATGAGATTCCATCTGACACCAACTAGACTGGCATTAATTCAAAAAACACAAAATAATAAATGTTGGAGAGGCTGCGGAGAGACTGGAACTCTCATACACTGCTGGTGGGGTTGTAAAATGGTACAACCACTTTGGAAATCCATCTGGCGTTATCTTAAACAGTTAGAAATAGAACTACCATACAACCCAGAAATCCCACTCCTCGGAATATACCCTAAAAATACAAGACCCTTCACACAAACAGATATATGCACACCCATGTTTATTGCAGCTCTGTTTACAATAGCAAAAAGCTGGAAGCAAACAAGATGTCCATCAACGGACGAATGGGTAAATAAATTATGGTATATTCACACAATGGAATACTACGCATCGATAAAGAACAGTGACGAATCTCTGAAACACTTCATAACATGGAGGAATCTGGAAGGCATTATGCTGAGCGAAATGAGTCAGTTGCAAAAGGACAAATATTGTATAAGACCACTATTATAAGATCTTGAGAAATAGAAAAAATGGAAAAGAACACATACTTTTGTGGTTACAAAGGGGGGTGGGAGGGAGGGAGGGAGGGAGAGGGCTTTTTATTGATCAATCTGTAGATGGGAACTGCTTTGGGTGAAGGGAAAGACAACACTCAAAACATGGAAGGTCAGCCTAATTGGACAGGATTAAAAGCAAAGAGGTTTCCGAGATAAAATGAAAGCTTCAAAGGATAGCGAAGCAGGGGCTGGGGTCTGGGGAACTTGGTTTGAGAGGACTTCTAAATCAATGGGCAAAACAATTCTATTATGAAAACACTCTGCATCCCACTTTGAATTGTGGCACCTGGGGTCCTAAATGCCAACAAGCAGCCATCTAAAATACATTAATTGGTCTCAACCCACCGGGAGCAAAGGCAAAGGAAGAACACCAAGGTCACACGACAACTAAGAACCCAAGAGACAGAAAGGGCCACTTGAACCAGAGACCTACAATATCCTGAGACCAGAAGAACTAGTTGGTGCCTGGCCACAATCGATGTCTGCCCTGTCAGGGAACCCAACAGACAACTCCTGAGGGAGCAGGAGACCAATGGGATGCAGACCCCAAATTCTCATTAAAAGACCACACCTAATGGTATGATTGCGACTAGAGGAATCCCAGAGACAATGCTCCCCAGAACTTCTGATGGCACAGGACAGGAACCATCCCCGAAGACAAATCATCAGGCATGAAAAGGACTGGTCAGTGGGGGGGAGAGAGATACTGATGAAGAGTGAGCTAATTAAATCAGGTGGACACAGGAGAGTGTGTTGGCAACTCTTGACTGGAAGGGGGATGGGAAGATAGAGAGAGAGGGAAGATGGTAAAATTGGCACGAAACGAGAGACTGTAAGGGCTGACTCAATAGGGGGAGAGCAAGTGGGAGAAGGGAGTAAGATGTATGTAAACCTACATGTGACAGACTGATTGGAATGGTAAATGTTCACTTGAAGCTTAATAAAAATTTAAAAAAAAAAAAAAACAATGCTCACTTAGGGGACTCTGAGCTTCTATTAAGGTGATGGAAAATTTGGGAACAGTTAATGGTGACAGTTGGACCATGTGATGAACATGTCGAATGTCACTGAACAGTACACGTGAAGACTTTGAAATGGGCAAGTGTTTTGTCATCCATATATGTACTACAATAAAAAAAAAAACTATGAGGTAGTGCCTACTATTCCCTTTATAAAACAGGGAAGCTGAGGCACAGAAACATTAAATAACTTGTCTAATCTCCACAGTTAATGAGAGGTATATCATTCAAACCTGGGCAGTCTAGTGCCAAAGCCCATGTTCTTAACCATTAAGCCACAATGCCTCCCTATGACTCCCACTGTCTCACCTGACAAAGGCTAGGAAAGGGAGACCTTTGCCAGCTTCAGCTGGCCTCCATAGTCCCAACCATGCTAGCAGTCCGGGTGCTGGGGGCCTGCGTTGAGTGGGAATGCCATACTGCTAATGGAAGAAAATGTAATTATAGAGCATAATTACAGTGTATCGTATTCTGTAATTACACTGACAGTATTTAATATAGAACATATTCTGAAGCTAAATGGAATGGAAACACCACCCTCCCCCCCAGCAAACAGAACAGAATCAGAGCTGCGAAGAACCTGTTCTCCCTACAATGCAGAATCATAGGACCTCTATATTATGTCCCCCATCTTAATGGATGATATAGTCGTCCACCCAATTGTCCAAGCCCCAGACTTGCTTCTCTCTAGCCCCTCATCCCCACATCCCACAGACCTAGCCCCTCATTTCTGGCCTCTTCTCTCTAGATCTACTGCTTTTTTCCTAGTTCAGGACCTATCATCTCTTCCCTAGATAATTTTTACAACTTTCCTACAGGTCTTTTTGCTTCCAGAGATACCCTACGGGTCATCCTCCATACTGTATGAGAGGGAATCATTCCAGGGTACAAATCTGACCACGTCACTTCTGTGGCTGTCACTGCAGAATCCAGACGTCTTTTCCCAGCACACTGGGTCCTTTGCGATCTGGTTCCGGCTTGCCTTCCTAGCCTCTCCTCCTGCTGCTTGCCCCCACACTCCTGTGCTCCAGCCATTCTGAACTCTTCATGTGGATTCTAGAATCTCTCCTTTCTTCCCATGTTTGCACATGTTTTTCTCTGCCTGAAATACCCTCTCTCTTACATCTTCCTGAGCTCAGACTCATCCTTGAGGAGCTGCTCATGTGCAGTCACCACCCCCAAGGACTTCCCTGACCCCCAGACTGGGCTAGGTACACTGATCTGGGCTCCTTTAGCATCTTCTAGCACAGAACTCACCCTACGGTGCCATAATTGTCTGTTTTCTTCTCAGTCTCCTCATCTAGACTGGGAACAGCTTCAGGGCAAGGACTGTGTTTTGTTTTGTTTTTATTTCAATATCCCCAATACCTAGAATAGGTTTGCTACTAACCTAAAAGTTGGCATTCAAACCTACCTAGCAGTGCCATGGAAGAAAGTCCTAATGATTTGCTTCTATAAAGATTACAGCCAAGAAAACCCTAAGAAGTAGTTCTACTCTGTAATATACGGAGTCGCCATGTGTTGGAATCAACTCAACCACAAAAGGTCAATGCCTAGAAGGAAACCTGGCATAGGGTAAGTGTTCCATGGTTCTTGAATGAATGAATGGAAAACATATTCTGAGGATTAAGTGCAAGCATTAAGATTTTATTACTGCGACGACCTATAAGGAAAAACATGGAATTATCGAGGGTCACAGATTGAGAACCCTCTTAGCCCTCCCTTTTGTTTTGAAAATGAGAACAAAACACAACCTGAGAAGTGAAGAAACTTGCCCAAGGTCATACAGCGAGTGTGTGGCAGAGTTTAGGGAAAAAAAAGAGGTTTTCAATACCAAGTTTAGTGCTCTTCCATAGTATGGAAAAGTATATACCAATTTTTTTTTTTTTATCTAGGCTAAGTGGAAGAGGTGTCTGAAAAAACATTTTTTTAATATTAATAACAAAGTATTCAGGTAGCAAATTTGTGACACAAGGTTGTGTGGACTGAAAAACATGGCTTCACAACTTTCATGATTTTCCTTATCTAGGCTTTGGTAAAAGAAAAGAAATCCATTTTCCATTAGGTACAGGCTCCTCTGGGCATTTTCACAGTCAGTGGCTGCCCTTGAGGGCATATTGCACGTGCTAGGAAGGGACAGAAAAGGATGAAGCTGACTCAGAAGTCATATCTTCACTTCATCCAAAGATGTGAACTCATTCAGAAATTTATTTATTTGGAATACCAAATGCCTACAATTGTGAAATGCCCCAGAGACCAAAAAATTCAACCACTAAATCTGAACTGAATGTTAGACTCTTTTCCTCCATCTTCAGTCATTCAAAAAAAAAGCTATTATTAATTGAGCACCAACTTTGTGCCAGGCACTAGGATCATAGCCGTGAACAAAACAGATAGAGGTCCTGGCCTCACTGAATCTCCATTCCAGCAGCCTGGTCGTCTACTGATAAAGCACCTACTTCTGCAGCCAGGCTTCCTGGGCTCTAGTGTCGGCCCTGCCAACAACTGGCTTTTGAACTTGGGCAAGCTTCTGTGCTTCAGCTTTTTCATCTATTTCATGGAACAGAATTAGATTCCACCTCACAGTGTAATTGTGAGGATTAAATGAGATGATACAAGGGAAGTGCTTTGAACCTTGCTTGGCACTTGGTGAGCCTCAACAAACAATAGCTTGTATCACATGGTTTTCCAGCTATATCCCTTAGAGAAAGGTAGAATGCTAGAGCTTCAAGGGATCTTGGGGAAGACGCAGGCCCACCCTCTTGTTTTACAGATAAGGAAATGGTGTCCTAGAGAACAGTGAGTCCTGGGTCACACGGTGTATTAGTGTCAGAGCCTATGTGGATAACTAGAGAGCCCCTGGCCTGGCATTGCTAGCCACACAGACCTGGGTTCAAGCTCCGATCCTACTCCTTCCCAGCTGTCTTGCCCTGGGCAGGTTATTTAACCTCTTTGAAGCTCCATTTTCCCATTTGAAGAATAGGTATGATAGTGTACCTGCTGATGACAATGATTCTAGCATTAATAATAGCAATAATTCTTCCCTCACAGTCGGCAGGTTGACCTGAGATATCAGATGTGGTAGAGGGGCGGTAACTGTGAAGGTCTGTGCAGCCTAATACAGTAGCCACCAACCACAGGCCGCTATGAGCACTTGAAATGTGGCTAGTATGAGCCAGGAACTAAATTTTTCATTTTATTTCATTTAAATTTAAAAATCAATACTCAATTCAGTTATTGGAAAAGTTCCAAGTATTCACAATTTGGGTACGTGAATCTACTGTTTCAACTGCCCTTTTTATGAAACCTTAATACGGATCAAGTGTTTCTGATGAAAATCTAGTACCCAAACTGAAACGTAAAAATTGTAAAATACATATGAGATTTCAAAGATTCAGTGTAAAAAAGAAATGTAAAATATCTCATTAATATTTTTATACTGGTTACATGTGGAAATTATAATATTTTGGATACATTGGGTCAAATAAAATTTACTTTTAAAGTTAATCTTATTTGTTTCTTTTTACTTTTTTAGTACAGTGACGAGAACATTTAAAATGCCCTATTGGTTCACGCAGTCTATCTACTGGAGAGCACTAGTAAAAGGCCATACTCACAGGAGAGGCTACCCTTCTTCCTCTCCTTAAAAAAAAAAAAAAACTCCTTACCTCTGGTTATTCTAAGGGTGCTGGTTGGGAGAGCAGGCCATTTACAGTTCTTTGGTCACAACCAGTAAAAAGCAACATTGTTTATCTTCATCAAAATGCTAAAGGAAATGAGAACATTCACGAGCTCTAAGGAAAAGGCAGCTGCTGTGAGCTAATTCTGACTCATGGTGATCCTATGTGTGCAGAGTAGAACTGTGCTCCACAGAGTTTTCAGACGTAGATCGCCCAGCCTTTCTTCCAAGGCACCTCTGGGCGGATTTGAACTGCCAAACTTTCAGTCAGTGGCCAAGCTCTTAACTGTCTGCATCATCCAGGGACTCCATTCACAACACTCCAAATTCCAGGGAAAGAAAATCTTATCACCCAGCTTGACTCACTCGCTGGCCTCTTGGCTGGGGGTGGTTGGGGTGGGAGGGCCCTTTGACCGACAGACCCACTAAGACTTGTACACAGTGCGGAAAGATCAGTCCCCCAGAGAAGAAGCAGGGTAACGCTGCTGGAGAAGAGAAAATGAATCCTGAGTGCAGTGGCCTGGTGCAGGTCAATGCTGAAGAGGTATAACAATAAACGGGCAAAATCTCCACCCTGGTACTGACTCGCCGTGCCCTTCAATGAGTTCCCTGCCCCTCTCGGCCTCTCTTTCCTTGACTAGAAAATTGGAGAAAGCTCTATGATGTGCCGGATTTGTTCCCACAATTTCTTAAAATTTTGCCCTTCTCAGGGCTTGACCCCACCTAGAGAAATTAGGTGGGCTCTCTCCCTGTTGGAAGGGGAAGATTCGGTTCTAACAAACTGAGCTCAGCTGCTGCCCACCTTCCATGCCCACTCCCAGCTCCCTGTCCCCGCCCTGGCACCACGCAATTCCGCAATTCTCCCCTGTGTGCCTGATACCTTCTGCCGCTTCCTTGCTCTCTCACCCTCTCTCGTGGCTTGACTGCAAAATAAGAATCAAGAGCTGGCATGCTCAGAGAAAGCCCTTTAGCCTGATTGATCAGGAATTGCTAATTCAGCAAAACTCAAGTCCCGGGAAGAGAACTTAATTCCCTGCATGATCTCTCCTGTTAAAAGGGAAAGAAAAAAAATGGCTTAGAGCTTTACACAAACCCATTACGCCAGCCCCAGTTACAGTCTTTGGTCAACAGCTTCTTCTGTTTGCGGAAGTGCTGCTTCAGTACAGAGACTAATGACAAGGAGGACCCAGGAGGGAAGAGGAACCAACTAACTCATCCTGAGAAAGTTCTTTGAGGGAGGACATTCTAGGCAGAGGAAAGAGCAAACGCAAAGTCATGGTGGGCACTATTTCTTTGGAGAGTGGAAATAAGTTTGGCAGAAGCGTAAGTTGCATGACAGGACAGTATGTGATGACCCAGAAAAAGTTACTTCAGCTTTCTCAGCCTGTTTCACCACCTGTCAAAAAGGGACAATAGTCCCAAACCTCTCTGCCTCTAGGGGTGGTTGGAAAAATGAAATGCAGTTGTGTGAACGTTCTTTGTAAATTGCAGTACATTGTGAAGACAGAGACTAGGGTGAGTTCCTGAGAACTGGTATATAGGCTCAGGAGCCCCCAGCTCCCTGGAGGCCCCAAGAAGATGAGAGAAGCACCTTGGCCATGCAGGGAATTTCTTTTGGCAGAATGGCATGCGATTCCAGCCCTAGTTTCTGAAAATTCAAGAATTTTCAAAGGCTTTCTCCTCCATCCTTTCCTTGAGCTCCTTAGATATGGAGTAAGATACATTGGGGGTCAAATCTTGCCTCTGCTACTTACCCAAAAAACCAAACCCACTGCTATCGAGTTGATTCTGACTCACTGACCCTATAGGACAGAGTAGAACTGCCCCCACAGGGTTTCCAAGGCTATACATCTTTATGGAAGTAGACTAGTGCACCTTTCTTCCATAGAGTAGCTGGTGAGCTTGAACTGCTGACCTTTTGGTTAGCAGCCAAGCGCTTTAGCCACTGTACCACCTGGGCTCCCTTCTCTGCTACTTACCTTTTCTTAGCTTCCATTTCCTTATTTATAAAATGAACTAACATTGTCTATCTCACAAGGATTATAAGGATTAAATATTTTGTGTGAAGGATCTTGGTAAAATGTACAGACGTATGCATATATAAGCCAGGGTTATTATCATCACCACCATCATTTTTTTTTTTCTCATTCTTCTTAATGAGAAGCCCTCATAACATACTAACCATACTCTAGATGTTTCCGGCTCTTCATAACCAGGCTGCTAGTATCTACCTCACAGGGCTGTTGTAAGCAGAGATGAAACTGATAGCCATTTCATTTCCTTCCCCCTTCCCTGGACCCTGCCCTCCTTGCAGACTTGTCCTTGGCCTTGCCCTCAGCCCCTTTCCTGTGTCGATGGTTTAGAGCTGGGTCCCCTCCTCTGCTATGATCTGGGACTCACCACCCCAGGTGTACCAAGCACCTTTCCGGTGGCTCCCAGCTCGACACCTCATTTCTACTGAATTTACCCTAATCCATTAAAAAAAAAAAAGTAACTCTCTCTTGAGGGCTACAAATTGAGCTCCGGTGGTATTAACTCTCTTTTCCAGACACAAAATCCCCAGGCCACTTCTAACCTATCCATAGTCAGGTCAGTCAGTCAGATTTCAGAGACAATGACATCTCCCTCCACAGTTTGCAAGCAAAGCAATAATGCTCTAATTATGTGTCTATTATCGTCATCATCATAATGCACCCACATGGGTGGTGGCGGCAAAGCTGGGTTAATGTATTCATTAGGAACAAGCACGAGCAACATGACATTAATATCGCTAATAATACCTAATTGAGCTTAATTACAATGTGGTGCCTAATATATTGTGATGAATTTATTCTCAAAGTATTTACATATTTGTAGTTAAGTAATTAGCATTCTGCCCAGAAATAACTCCTCAAAAGTCCACTTCAGCTCTGGAGCAGAAGGGGGACTGAACACACCCTCCTACTGGGAATGGCCTGGCAAAAAAAGCTCATAATTTGTGAGGAAATATATATGTCACGTCTTCCTTATAGGCAAAGTGAATGAGCCCTCTGGGAAGGGAATTGGGGGAAGGTGGTGGGCGAAGAGAGATTTGTTCCTCTCTACTTCAAGGATCTGACAGGGGCTATGAGCTTTCATGCTGGGGGTTTGCTGTGCTTGTTAGGCAGCACAGAGTGTTCTGTGATCTATCCTGGGTGACAGATTGAAGAGTGACATTCACAAACTGGGGCAGGGTGCCTCAGGTGGAGAGGGGACTCACAGAGAAGCAGCTGAAAGAACTCAGAGTGTTTAACTTGCATAGGAGGAGAGCTACGGAGACGTGAGAGCTGTCTTTACAGGTTTGAAGGGCTGTCAAGGGCCAGAAGGAACAGACTGTGAAGTGGACAGAAGCATAGCTTTTGAAGTCAAGGAGGCGTGTTTGAATCCCAGATCTGCCATTTACTATCTGCATGACCTTGGGCCAGTTACAGTGTCTGTTTCCTTTTTGTTTTATGTTAATTCTAGCTCCAAAAAGAGATGACTCTGGAGATCTGGCATCCCAGAATCCTCAGCCTACCAGCATCAGGGAAGAGGGTTAAATAGCCGGGGCACTAGAACCAGGCTGCATTTAATGCCTATTCCCACTGGTATGATTAATTTGTGCCCCCAAAGAGATATGTTGAAGTTCTAACCCCCAGTACCTATGAACGTGACCTTGTTTGGAAATAGTATCTTTGAAGGTGTTATTAGTTAACATGTGGTCATTCTGGTGTAAGGTCAGTCCTACTCCAACCTGAGTGGTGTCTTTATAAAAAAGAGACTCAAAGGGACACACAGAGGGGAGAATGCCATGTGACCACAGAGGCAGAGATTGCTGTAGCTGTAAGCCAGGGAACACCTGGGGCTCTGGGAAGCTGGGAAAGACAGAAAGGCTCTTCCCCTAGAGCGAACAGAGAAAGCATGGCTCAGACAGCATGGTGGTTTGGACTTCTAGCCTCCAGAACCATGAGGCAATAAATTTCTGCCCTTATGAGCCACTCAGTTAGGGGTACTATGTTACAGCAGCCCTATGTTACAGTACTACGTTACGCTAGAAACTAACATGCCCACCATAGAAAATCTGGCCAACGTCGGACAAGTTATTTAATCTCTATAGATCTCAGATTCCTCACCTATAAAATGAGGATTAATATCATACCTAACTCAGAGGGTTATTGTGAAAATGGAATAAAATAATCAATGCAAAGCACTTACAGTGCTTGGCACATATTAGCTAGTATAATTGTTACTTTGACCACCTCTTTTGTTTAGGGTTCAGCTGCAGAGAAAAAAAATTCACCTAAGCTTTTTGAGGCAGAAATGGAATTCATTACAGTGATTACTACATTTTTTGCAAATAATGTGCCCACGTAAATAACGTACACGCATATAATGCACAGAAATGAAATTATGTTTAAAAGTTCTGGCATAGCACACCCATGCATACACTGTACATGTCTCATGACATTTCCAGAAGTGAATTTCAGCCTCACTCACCCTCATTCAATAGTCCAAAAACGTTACTTTTGATCGTATTTGTATAATAAAGGTATAAACTATGGCCAAGAAGTCATGGATCGAGTTTGGTAATATTCCAGTAATCAGAAAGTAAACAATTGAAACTGTACATTTCTTTCTACTAATTTAAGTTGATAATTATATCCCCATCACTACTGAGTCATCAATCGGAACTTTGAAACTACTGTCCATAAATCAAGTACTATCAATTGGAAGTGTGACCAAAGCGAAACCTACACTGGCATAAACGGCATCGAGTAGCTGTCAATAGGAATCTCAATTTGATCTGCAGTGATACAATTACCTCAGTCGTCTTCCAACTCTGGCTTTCAATTGGAAGAATGAACAGAGCAAAACTGATACACAACTGCTCTTGGCTCAACATTTGAATGTGAAAACTTAATCAGATCATCTTAAGCAAAACCACTAAGCTATGTTAGGCCTGCTTATTTCATAGTCTAATTATGTCTTGTTAGTGTCAATGTCTTTGATCAATGAGCGTAAGGGACCTTAGTCATGGGCTTGCAAGCATATAAAAAGACCTTCACTTTTTGTACACCTCACATTTGAATTTTGCGCTGTCTTTACTAGAACCAGCCAGTTATTGATTATATCGTGCACATTTTTTTCAGCTTATAAATCAGAATCTCGGAATGATTTAGGATCATGGCAGGAATTAAATGCAAGTCCTACATGGCCAAAGTCGTCATGTGGGCAGAAGAAACACTTAACAGAGTGGCAGTGAGAGAGTCCGAGGTTGGAGAGTCGTCCGTTTGTGAATGGAGAAAGGAGGAAAAGGAGCTGAAGAAAATGAATTCATGAAAATGCACGATTGAAATTGAGGTCAGCAACATATAAAAAAAAGTATTGGTATAGTATGCTTACGAAAACAACATGCAGGGAATTTCACAGTTTGCAAAAATATGGTGTGTGCATTATTTGCATAAAAATACAGGAAATGACCAAGAGCATCATTGAGTGCTGAGGACAAGCTTGAGGTTGAGTTTTCACGTACAGTTTCCCAAAGCCATGCCACAGAAGCCGGTCCCAAGAAAGCTGCTGCCTCATCTGCAACCAGGAAGCCACCAGCTCTAAATCCATGCTTCATGACCACAGTCAGGAAGCCACTAAGATCAGAAAACTGACTACCATTGCCACCAGCTGCAGAGCCACGTCCTGCCTACTACTGGCTGTACCAACAGAATCCCTGCCCAACAGCCTGCTTCTCAACACCCTTGATTCTGGTTCCTGGAAAGTGAGGCCTCTGCCAATGCTGCTGCAGAAGAATATCAAGCTTCTGGGCTGTGCTTTCCAGCAAAAGTAGCAGAAGCAAGGCCTCTCCTCACTTCCAGATCTCACACAAGTGAATCTCATTGGCCTCACCCAAACTTCAAACACATCTAGAACTGCAATTGCAAAGGAATCTGGGCCAGGTGAGTTTTACCTTTCCAGATTCTTCAGTACCAAAAAGCACACTAGAAGGAGGTTAGAGTGGATATCGAACTCTAATTCACCTTATCTGTCATGCCACCTCTGCTCTGTTCCAGAAGTGAATACATAGCACCCAGGGAAAACTTAACTAGCCAGGACTTCAGCCCCAGATCCCTATCTGGTTGTCCATACAAGCCTGAAAACCCCTTTTGCTCTGTTAGCTAAAGATCCAGATGAGAATTCCAGCAAATGAACTGCTTCTTAGGCCTTCCCTTTGACCACATTCAATCTGGGGCCTCTAGGTCTTATCATTTCTACTGCAGGAAGGACCTTTCAAAATCCAGCCCCAAAAGAGACAGTTACTGAAGAGCATCCATTAGATTTGATCAAACTGGCATATTGGTGGGAGGAGAAGCACTCTTGCCCCAAGTCTAAGGATGAGTAGGAAGTGAGGAATAAGAGGCAGGAAGTGAGAGGTATAGGATGATAGCTGGGGTGGTGGGGTGTGGAGTTAGGAAAGATCTTCAAAACAATAAGAGAGCCTGGAGCTTGTTTGCATGCTAATGGAACTTGGGTAGAGGGCTCACTGGCTAGAGTCGAGTCCTTATGAGGAGCAAAGAGGATCCAAAGCAGGGGAAGAAATTGAAGTTTGCAAAGAACTTTCACATATCTTTTCTGTTTCCCTCAATACATCTGTGGGGTTGTTACTGATGAGATTATTATCAACCCATTTTGCAATGATAACACTGAGGCTTAGAGAAGTTGCAACTTAACTAACACCCCCTGATTAAGTGGTAGACCTTGGTCTCAGAGAGGCCTTTTGCCCTGATGTCCAGTGCTCTCCCTTCTACCCCACATTTTTCTGACTTCTCAGACCTGGCCTAACCTATGCCCTGGATTTAGACCAAGAAATTTAGGAAGTAGAGAAGAAAACCAATCCATATTGGGAACACCTCCCATGTACCAACAATATGCCAGGCACTGGGAGTCATCCAGCACACATTAAGTACCTACTGTCTGTGAGGCATAGGAGCTGGGAATATAAAAGGAAATGGAATCCATGAAATATCCAGAAAACAGACAAATCCCTGCCCTTGTGAAGATTACATTTCACCAGATGAAAGAAGAGAAATGAGATGCCTTCTTGTATTCCTTTATTCAACAAGTTTTTATTGAGTGCAGACTGTGTGCCAGACACTATTTAGTACCTTGAGATACACCAAGTATAACAAAATTCAAAACAAATATGAAACAAAAACACAAGTGAATAAAATACATGCTTTTTTACATGAGGATAAGTGCTACTGAGAAAAATAAAGTCAGGTATGAAGATAGGAACTGCTGGAGTAGGAGGAATGCAATTTTAAAAAGGATGGTTACAGAAGGCCTTATTGAGAAGAAAACATATGAGCAAGACTCTGCAACGGGTGACGGAGGAGACTGTGGGATATCTGCAGGAAGAGAAACAGCAGGTAAAAGGCCCTGATTGAAGTGCATGCCAGGAGTGTTTAAGGAACATCAGTGTAGCCAGTGTGCATGGAGTGGGGGAGGATATAGTACAGTGGAGCAGAGCAGGGTGGGGTGGGGTGGAGTAGAGTGGGGTAGGGTAGAATGGAATACAGTAGGGTGGAATGTAGTACAATGGAGTAGAGTGGAGTGAGGTGGGGGAGTAGGGTGGAGTAAGGTGGCTTAGAGTAGGATGGGGTGGGGTGGGTTTGAGCAGGGGACAGCCAAGTGAACTAGAGTCAGTGAGGTAAAGTGGATTGAGGTGTGGTAGAGTAGCATGGAGTGGAATGAGTAGAGCTGTGGTAGAGTGTGGCCAGGTGAATCGGAGCGGGGTAGGGTGGAATGGATTAGAGTGACGTGGAATGGGGTGGAGTTAAGTGAGAGGGTTGGTTGTAGTGTAGATACCCAAGACAGAGGTAGTGAGGTGAGGTGGAGTTGGATTAAACATTAAGGACTTTCAGACATTTATAAGGACTTTATTCCAAATAAGTTGGGGAGACTTGGAGAGTGTTGACACACATTAAATATGTTTAAATATCCACACATTCACAAGGATATTGAAAAAATCATTGTAAATAACCCACCCATCATTCTGAAAACTGGTAAATAAAAGAATCAAGCATTTAAACTGACTTTTTCTTATGAATTGCACTTCCAGGGAATCAAACAGCTGATGAAGGAAAGTTTCTCTTTGTAGAAGTATTCTAATAAGTTAAGAAGGAATAATAGAGTAAGGTTATCACCATTATGCAAACCCCTGATGAAATATTGATCTCAGGCAATAATCATCAATAGCTTCTAGCATCATGAAGCTGGACACTACCTATGATGTATTCTTGCCAAAAAATGAAAACTGACTCTAATAAAACCTCCAGATCTATTTATTAGTCTACAGGAAATACAGGAAACAGTGGGATATGTTTAAAGATAACACAAAGATGCAAAGACCTGCACTTGGAAAACCAAAAGGGAATAACACACTCAGCATTTCTCAAGCTGAAAGGCCTGAAGAAAATTCAAGCCTAGAGTTGCAATATTGAGTGATTCTACAGGCAAAATATTGGATGACACAGGAAGCATCGCAAGAAGATGGAAGGAATACAGTCACTGTACCAAAAAGAATCGATGGATGTTCAACCATTTTAGGGGGTAGCATACAATCAAGAATCGATGGTACTGAAGGAAGAAGTCCAAGCTGCACTGAAGTCAGTAGCAAAAAAAAAAGGCTCCAGAAATTGACCAAACATCAACTGAGATGTTTCAACAAAAGGATGCACCGCTGGAAGCACTTACTTGTCTATGCCAAGAAATTTAGAAGATAGCTACCCGGCCAACCAACTGGAAGAGATCCATATACGTGCCCATTCCAAAGAAAGGTGATGCAACAGAATGTGGAAATTATCAAACAATATCATTAATATCACACACAAGTAAAATTTTGCTGAAGATAATTCAAAAACGGTTGCAGCAATATATCCACAGGGGACTGCCAGAAGTTCAAGAGGATTCAGAAGAGGACGTGGAATGAGGGATATGACTGCTGTCAGATAGATCTTGGCTGAAAGCAGAGAATACCAGAAAGATGTTTACCTGTGTTTCATTGACTATGCAAAGGCATTTGACTTTATGGATCATAACAAATTATGGATAACATTTTGAAGAATGAGAATTCCAGAACACTTCATAATGCTCATGCAGAAACTGTACGTAGACCAAGAAGCAGTTGTTCTAATAGAACAAAGGGATAGTGCTGTGTTTTAAAATCAGAAAAGGTGGGTGTCAGGGTTGTATCCTTCCACCATACTTATTCAATCTGTATGCTGAGCAAATAACCCAAGAAGATGGACTATATGAAGAAGAAGGCAGCATCAGAATTAGAGGAAGACTCATTTAACAACCTGCAATATGCAGATGACACAACCTTACTTGCTGAAAGTGAAGAGGACTTGAAGCACTTACTGATGAAGACCAAAGACTACAGCCTTCAGTATACCTCAACATAAAACAAAAATCCTCACAACTGGACCAATAGGGTTTCCAAAGCAGTAATTTTTACAGAAGCAGACCGCCACATCATGATAAACAGAGAAAATATTGAAGTTGACAAGATTTCATTTTACTTGGACCCACACTCAACACCCATAGAAGCAGGCAGCAGTCAGGAAATCAAAAGACATATTGCATTGGGCAGACCTGCTACAAAAGACCACAACACAAACAAACCAATCTCTTCACAAATTACAATAAAATAAAAGATGGAACCCATTGCCGTTGAGTTGATTACAACTCATAGTGACCCTATAGAACAGAGTAGAGTGCCCCATAGGGTTTCCAAGGCTGTAATCTTTATGGAAGCAGACTGACACATCCCTCTCCCATGGAGCGGCTGTTGGGTTCAATCCGCCAATCTTCTGTTTAGCAGCCAAGCACTTTAACCACTGTACCACCGAGATTCCTTAAAAGAAGACGGAGCTATCTATAAATTAAGAGACCAAAGGGCTATATGTCAAATCTTGTGTATGAACATTGTTTGGATCCCTATTCAAACAAACTACCGATTTAACATTTCATAATATTAAGGTCGCTATGAGTTGTATTTGACTTGACAGCAACGGGTTTGATTTTTGGCTTTTTTTAATATCAAGGAACTAATCTTATTTTTAAGTGTGATATTGTGATTATGTTTAAAAAAAAAAAAAGAATCCTAATCTTTAAAATACTTATATACATTAAAATATTTACAGTTCAAATGGTGTGATGACTGGTATTTTTTTCCAAATCTATTGGAAAGGGGAGAAATCATATGGAGGTAGGGTATTGGAACACAGGCATCCATTACACCATTCTCTTTACTCTTGTTTACATTTAAAGCATTCCATAATTTAAAAAAAAAAAAAAAGACTTAATATGAAGAGTTAAGCGTTCTGCTGCTGACTGAAAGATTGGCAGTTCAAACCCACTCAGTGGCTACACTGGAGGAAAGACCTGGCAATCTGCACTGATAAAGATTACAGCCTAGAAAGCCATATGGGGCAGTTCTACTTTGTCATATGGGCTTGCTGAGTCAAAATGGATTGGATGGAACCTAACAGCTACAACAAACATTAGCATAGTAGATGATATGTTTGAAATTTTCTGTAATAAGTCAGACGCAAGAGTATCTACTGCCTGATTCCATTTATAAGAAATTCAAAGATAGGCAAAACTCATCTACGGTAAAGTGGTTCCATATGGGAGAGTGTACTGACTGCAAAGGGGTGCAAGGAAACTTTCTGGAGTGATGGAACTGTTCTAGATCTTGATCTGGGCAGTAGTTACTTATGTGTCTGTGATTAAAAAAAGTCATAAAGCTATAATATTTTACTGTATGTGAAATTATACCTCTATTTAAGCAATGAAAAAAAACTCACTAGCACATAAATGGCATCCAAATATATGAGACTAGATGAGATTACCAAGAGAGCAAGTGGAAATAGTCGAGGGGGCCAAGGACTGAGTTTGGGGCACTTCAACCCCCGGAGGTCTTGAAGACAAGAAGAAATCAGCAAAAGAGATTGAGAAGGAGCAGTCAGTAGGTAGGAGAATAGCAAGATAGTGAGATGCCTAAAAGCCACCTGAAGAAATGATTTCCACTCTGTTAAATGTTGCTGTTGGATCAAGTCAGATGAACACTGAGAATGCTCCTCGTTGTACCTCTCAACGAGCTTCCAGTAGAGTGAGGGAGACAGACAAAAAAAGAGTTTAGTATGGAGGTAATTCATAGATGCTAAATAGAAAGACTGCATGGAGGAGTGGAAAGAGACTGACCTTTCCAGGTGGCTCAATCCAGGTGCTGTTATTTACAAGTCCTGTGACCAGGGGCAAGCAACCCAACTTCTCTGAGCATCAGCTTCCTCGCCTATAAAGCCAGTATAGTAAGGATGTCTATCTTGACACAACTAATTGATTTCTACTCATGGCCACCCCATGTGTACCAGAGTATACCTGCGCTCCATAGCGTTTTACAATGGCTGATTTTTTTTCAGAAGTAGATTGCCAGGCCTTTATTCCGAGATACTTCTAGGTGGGCTTGAACCTCTAACCTGTCGGTTAGCAGCCAAACATATTCATTGTTTTCACCACTATCATGGATTGAATTGTGTCCCCTAAAAATATGTGTATCAATTTGGCTAGGCCATGATTTCCAGTATTGTATGATTGTCCACCATTTTGTCATCTGATGTGATTTTCCTATGTGTTCTAAATCCTATCTGTATGTTGTTAATGAAGTAGAATAGTCAGCAGTTATGTTAATGAGGCAGGGATCAGTCTACAAGATTGGATTGTGTCTTGAGCCAATCTATTCGAGATATAAAAGAGAAAAACGAGCAAAGAGACAGGGGAACCTCATAACACCAAGAAAACAGCACCAGGATCAGACTGCATCCTTTGGACCCAGGGTTCCTCTGTGGAGAAGCTCCTAGTCCAGGGGAAGATTGATGACAAGGACCTTCCTCCAGAGCTGACAGAGAAAGCCTTCCCCTAGAGCTGACGCCATGAATTTGGACTTGTAGCCTAATAGACTGTGAGAGAATGAACTTCTGCTTCTGTTTGTTAAAGCCATTCACTTGTGGTATTTCTGTTACAGCTGCACTAGATAACTGAGACACACTCCTAGAGACCTCAGGCTAAGGAAGGACTGGATGATTTTAACCAGAGAGGATAAACCTTTTCAACTGGGTTTGAAGGATGTGTTGGATTCAGAACCAGGGATGTTAATTTTTAGGAACTCTCTGGCTCCAGAAGCACCCTGGGGCAGTGGAGAGTGGGACTTAAGAGACACCGGAGAGAGCCAGGCATGGACTAGACCTCTGTGAACTCTCCTCTCCAGAGAAGGGGTCTGAAGAAGCAGCCTGCCCTGTACACTCAGGCTGTAGCTGTGGCCTTGCTGGGCCCTGAAGAGTGACAGGAACAAAGCCCGTAATTATTAACCTTGCCACTTGTTTCTATAGTTTATTGTGACAAGACAATGCAATAAGGAGGGAGGTAATGAAAAAGCAATTTTGTAGCAGTAAGCTTAAAGTGACAAACCTCGCTTTTCCTAAATAAATCACCATTATTCCCATATGGCTCAGGACTGACAACTTGGGTTTCCTTAGTAACGAGTATTTAGCTAAACCTGTGGTCCAGTGTGAGCGAGAATGAGTGGCATCTGGAGAGAGGGACTAGTTGCCAGGTCTTTCCCAGAGGCCCCCTCGTACCTTACAGGTGAGAGCATAGGCCATTAGCATTCCTGGCTTTAATGGGCTCGGTTTGCACTATTTTCTGGGGATCCCTGAGGTCTGTGACACGTAGTAATTTGTCATTTTGCAGCATCATTAATTTGGTTTTTTTTTTTTTTTTTTTTTTTTTACTTTTTTTTTTTTTTCTTTAATCATTCCAATTAAGGTTAACAGGGTTTTGTTTTTTTTTTTTTTTTTTTATAATAACTTTTATTAAGCTTCAAGTGAACGTTTACAAATCCAATCAGTCTGTCACATATAAGTTTACATACATCTCACTCCCTACTCCCACTTACTCTCCCCGTCTTGAGTCAGCCCTTTCAGTCTCTCCTTTCTTGACAATTTTGCCGGCTTCCCTCTCTCTCTATCCTCCCATCCCCCCTCCAGGCAAGAGTTGCCAACACAATCTCAAGTGTCCACCTGATATAATTAGCTCACTCTTCATCAGCTTCTCTCTCCCACCCGCTGACCAGTCCCTTTCATTTCTGAAGAGTTGTCTTCGGGGATGGTTCCTGTCCTGTGTCAGCTGAAGGTCTGGGGAGCATGGCCGCCGGGATTCCTCCAGTCTCAGTCAGACGATTAAGTTTGGTCTTGTTATGAGAATTTGGGGTCTGCATCCCACTGATCTCCTGCTCCCTCAGGGGTCCTCTGCTGAGCTCCCTGTCAGGGCAGTCATCGATTGTGGCCGGGCACCAACTAGTTCTTCTGGTCTCAGGATGATGTAGGTCTCTGGTTCATGTGGCCCTTTCTGTCTCTTGGGCTCTTAGTTGTCATGTGGGCTTGGTGTTCTTCCTTTTCCTTTGCTCCAGGTGGGTTGAGACCAATTGCTGCATCTTAGATGGCTGCTTGTTAGCATTTAAGACCCCAGACGCCACATTTCGAAGTGGGATGCAGAATGATTTCATAATAGAATTATTTTGCCAATTGACTTAGAAGTCCCCGCAAACCATGTTCCCCAGACCCCCGCGCTTGCTCCGCTGACCTTTGAAGCATTCATTTTATCCCGGAAACTTCTTTGCTTTTGGTCCAGTCCAATTGAGCTGACCTTCCATGTATTGAGTGTTGTCTTTCCCTTCACCTAAAGCAGTTCTTATCTACTGATTAATCAATAAAAAACCCTCTCCCACCCTCCCTCCCTCCCCCCCTCGTAACCACAAAAGTATGTGTTCTTCTCAGGTTTACTATTTCTCAAGATCTTATAATAGTGGTCTTATACAATATTTGTCCTTTTGCCTCTGACTAATTTCGCTCAGCATAATGCCTTCCAGGTTCCTCCATGTTATGAAATGTTTCAGAGATTCGTCACTGTTCTTTATCGATGCGTAGTATTCCATTGTGTGAATATACCACAATTTATTTACCCATTCATCCGTTGATGGACACCTTGGTTGCTTCCAACTTTTTGCTATTGTAAACAGAGCTGCAATAAACATGGGTGTGCATATATCTGTTTGTATGAAGGCTCTTGTATCTCTAGGGTATATTCCTAGGAGTGGGATTTCTGGGTTGTATGGTAGTTCTATTTCTAACTGTTTAAGATAACGCCAGATAGATTTCCAAAGTGGTTGTACCATTTTACATTCCCACCAGCAGTGTATGAGAGTTCCAATCTCTCCGCAGCCTCTCCAACATTTATTATTTTGTGTTTTTTGGATTAATGCCAGCCTTGCTGGTGTGAGATGGAATCTCATCGTAGTTTTAATTTGCATTTCTCTAATGGCTAATGATCGAGAGCATTTTCTCATGTATCTGTTGGCTGCCTGAATATCTTCTTTAGTGAAATGTGTGTTCATATCCTTTGCCCACTTCTTGATTGGGTTGTTTGTCTTTTTGTGGTTGAGTTTTGACAGAATCATGTAGATTTTAGAGATCAGGCGCTGGTCGGAGATGTCATAGCTGAAAATTCTTTCCCAATCTGTAGGTGGTCTTTTTACTCTTTTGGTGAAGTCTTTAGATGAGCATAGGTGTTTGATTTTTAGGAGCTCCCAGTTATCGGGTTTCTCTTCATCATTTTTGGTAATGTTTTGTATTCTGTTTATGCCTTGTATTAGGGCTCCTAGGGTTGTCCCAATTTTTTCTTCCATGATCTTTATCGTTTTAGTCTTTATGTTTAGGTCTTTGATCCACTTGGAGTTAGTTTTTGTGCATGGTGTGAGGTATGGGTCCTGTTTCATTTTTTTGCAAATGGATATCCAGTTATGCCAGCACCATTTGTTAAAAAGGCTATCTTTTCCCCAGTTAATTGACACTGGTCCTTTGTCAAATATCAGCTGCTCATACGTGGATGGATCTATGTCTGGGTTCTCAATTCTGTTCCATTGGTCTATGTGTCTGTTGTTGTACCAATACCAGGCTGTTTTGACTACTGTGGCTGTATAATAGTTTCTGAAGTCAGGTAAGGTGAGGCCTCCCACTTTCTTCTTCTTTTTCAGTAGTGCTTTGCTTATCCGGGGCTTCTTTCCGTTCCATATGAAATTGGTGATTTGTTTCTCTATCCCCTTAAAATATGACATTGGAATTTGGATCGGAAGTGCGTTAAATGTATAGATGGCTTTTGGTAGAATAGACATTTTTACTATGTTAAGTCTTCCTATCCATGAGCAAGGTATGTTTTTCCACTTAAGTATGTCCTTTTGAATTTCTTGTAGTAGAGCTTTGTAGTTTTCTTTGTATAGGTCTTTTACATCCTTGGTAAGATTTATTCCTAAGTATCTTATCTTCTTGGGGGCTATTGTGAATGGTATTGATTTGGTTATTTCCTCTTCGGTGTTCTTTTTGTTGATGTAGAGGAATCCAAGTGATTTTTGTATGTTTATTTTATAACCTGAGACTCTGCCAAACTCTTCTATTAGTTTCAGTAGTTTTCTGGAGGATTCCTTAGGGTTTTCTGTGTATATAATCATGTCATCTGCAAATAGTGATAACTTTACTTCTTCCTTGCCAATCCAGATACCTTTTATTTCTTTGTCTAGCCTGATTGCCCTGGCTAAGACTTCCAACACGATGTTGAATAAGAGCGGTGATAAAGGGCATCCTTGTCTGGTTCCCGTTCTCAAGGGAAATGCTTTCAGGTTCTCTCCATTTAGAGTGACATTGGCTGTTGGCTTTGCATAGATGCCCTTTATTATGTTGAGGAATTTTCCTTCAATTCCTATTTTGGTAAGAGTTTTTATCATGAATGGGTGTTGGACTTTGTCAAATGCCTTTTCTGCATCAATTGATAAGATCATGTGGTTTTTGTCTTTTGTTTTATTTATGTGATGGATTACATTAATGGTTTTTCTGATATTAAACCAGCCTTGCATACCTGGTATAAATCCCACTTGATCAGGGTGAATTATTTTTTTGATGTGTTGTTGGATTCTATTGGCTAGAATTTTGTTGAGGATTTTTGCATCAATGTTCATGAGGGATATAGGTCTATAATTTTCTTTTTTTGTAATGTCTTTACCTGGTTTTGGTATCAGGGAGATGGTGGCTTCATAGAATGAGTTGGGTAGTATTCCGTCATTTTCTATGCTTTGGAATACCTTTAGTAGTAGTGGTGTTAACTCTTCTTTGAAAATTTGGTAGAACTCTGCAGTGAAGCCGTCCGGGCCGGGACTTTTTTTTGTTGGGAGTTTTTTGATTACCGTTTCAATCTCTTTTTTTGTTATGGGTCTATTTAGTTGTTCTACTTCTGAATGTGTTAGTTTAGGTAGGTAGTGTTTTTCCAGGAATTCATCCATTTCTTCTAGGTTTTCAAATTTGTTAGAGTACAATTTTTCATAATAATCTGAAATGATTCTTTTAATTTCATTTGGTTCTGTTGTGATGTGGTCCTTCTCATTTCTTATTCGGGTTATTTGTTTCCTTTCCTGTATTTCTTTAGTCAGTCTAGCCAATGGTTTATCAATTTTGTTAATTTTTTCAAAGAACCAGCTTTTGGCTTTGTTAATTCTTTCAATTGTTTTTCTGTTCTCTAATTCATTTAGTTCAGCTCTAATTTTTATTATTTGTTTTCTTCTGGTGCCTGATGGATTCTTTTGTTGCTCACTTTCTATTTGTTCAAGTTGTAGGGACAGTTCTCTGATTTTGGCTCTTTCTTCTTTTTGTATGTGTGCATTTATTGATATAAATTGGCCTCTGAGCACTGCTTTTGCTGTGTCCCAGAGGTTTTGATAGGAAGTATTTTCATTCTCGTTGCTTTCTATGAATTTCCTTATTCCCTCCTTGATGTCTTCTATAACCCAGTCTTTTTTCAGGAGGGTATTGTTCATTTTCCAAGTATTTGATTTCTTTTCCCTAGTTTTTCTGTTATTGATCTCTAGTTTTATTGCCTTGTGATCTGAGAAGATGCTTTGTAATATTTCGATGTTTTGGACTCTGCAAAGGTTTGTTTTATGTCCTAATATGTGGTCTATTCTAGAGAATGTTCCATGTGCGCTGGAAAAAAAAGTATATTTTGCAGCAGTTGGGTGGAGAGTTCTGTATAAGTCAATGAGGTCAAGTTGGTTGATTGTTGTAATTAGATCTTCCGTGTCTCTGTTGAGCTTCTTGCTGGATGTCCTGTCCTTCTCCGAAAGTGGTGTGTTGAAGTCTCCTACTATAATTGTGGAGGTATCTATCTCGCTTTTCAGTTCTGTTAAAATTTGATTTATGTATCTTGCAGCCCTGTCATTGGGTGCGTAAATATTTAATATGGTTATGTCTTCCTGATCAATTGTCCCTTTTATCATTATATAGTGTCCTTCTTTATCCTTTGTGGTGGATTTAAGTCTAAAGTCTATTTTGTCAGAAATTAATATTGCTACTCCTCTTCTTTTTTGCTTATTGTTTGCTTGATATACTTTTTTCCATCCTTTGAGTTTTAGTTTATTTGAGTCTCTAAGTCTAAGGTGTGTCTCTTGTAGGCAGCATATAGATGGATCGTGTTTCTTTATCCAGTCTGTGACTCTCTGTCTCTTTATTGGTGCATTTAGTCCATTTACATTCAGGGTAATTATAGATAAGTAAGTTTTTAGTGCTGTCATTTTGATGCCTTTTTATGTGTGTTGTTGACAATTTCATTTTTCCACATACTTTTTTGTGCTGAGGCGTTTTTCTTAGTAAATTGTGAGATCCTCATTTTCATAGTGTTTGACTTTATGTTAGTTGAGTCGTTACGTTTTTCTTGGTTTTTGTCTTGAGTTATAGAGTTGTTATACCTTTTTGTGGTTACCTCATTATATACCCCTATTTTTCTAAGTAAAAACCTAACTTGTATTGTTCTATATCGCCTTGTATCACTCTCCATATGGCAGTTCAATGCCTCCTGTATTTAGTCCCTCTTTTTGATTATTGTGATCTTTTACCTATTGACTTCCATGATTCCCTGTTATGTGTATTTTTTTTTTTTAATTAATCTTAATTTGTTTGTTTTTGTGATTTCCCTATTTGAGTTGATATCAGGACGTTCTGTTTTGTGACCTTGTGTTGTGCTGATATCTGATATTATTGGTTCTCTGACCAAACAATATCCTTTAGTATTTCTTGTAGCTTTGGTTTGGTTTTTGCAAATTCTCTAAACTTGTGTTTGTCTGTAAATATCTTAATTTCGCCTTCATATTTCAGAGAGAGTTTTGCTGGATATATGATCCTTGGCTGGCAGTTTTTCTCCTTCAGTGTTCTGTATATGTCGTCCCATTCCCTTCTTGCCTGCATGGTTTCTGCTGAGTAGTCAGAACATATTCTTATTGATTCTCCCTTGAAGGAAACCTTTCTTTTCTCCCTGGCTGCTTTTAAAATTTTCTGTTTATCTTTGGTTTTGGTGAGTTTGATGATAATATGTCTTGGTGTTTTTCTTTTTGGATCAATCTTAAATGGGGTTCGATGAGCATCTTGGATAGATATCCTTTCTTCTTTCATGATGTCAGGGAAGTTTTCTGTCAGAAGTTCTTCAACTATTTTCTCTGTGTTTTCTGTCCCTCCTCCCTGTTCTGGGACTCCAATCACCCGCAGGTTATCCTTCTTGATAGAGTCCCACATAATTCTTAGGGTTTCTTCATTTTTTTTAATTCTTTTATCTGATTTTTTTTCAGCTATGTTGGTGTTAATTCCCTGGTCCTCCAGATGTCCCAGTCTGCATTCTAATTGCTCGAGTCTGCTCCTCTGACTTCCTATTACGTTGTCTAATTCTGTTATTTTATTGTTAATCTTTTGGATTTCTACATGTTGTCTCTCTATGGATTCTTGCAACTTATTAATTTTTCCAGTATGTTCTTGAATAATCTTTTTGAGTTCTTCAACAGTTTTATCAGTGTGTTCCTTGGCTTTTTCTGCAGATATCCTAATTTCATTTGTGATATCATTAAGCATTCTGTAAATTAGTTTTTTATATTCTGTATCTGATAATTCCAAAATTGTATCTTCATTTGGGAAAGATTTTGATTCTTTTGTTTGGGGGGTTGGAGAAGCTGTCCCGGTCTGCTTCTTTAAGTGGTTTGATATGGATTGTTGTCTCCGAGCCATCACTGGGAAACTAGTTTTTCCAGAAAATCCGCTAAAAAAAAAAACTGCAGTCAGATCCCTATCAGAGTTCTCCCTTTGGCTCAGGCTATTCAGATGTTAATGAAGCCGCCTGGGAAGGGTGGGGGAGGGAACAGAGAGATAGGAGAGTAGCACCTCAGAATATAGCCAGAGTTGCTTGTCTTGCTTGGAATGACTGTTATATCTGAGATTCTCGCGGGCGCGTCGCCTATGTGTGCTGGCTGTGTGGAGATTGCCCCCGGGGGGTCTGGCCCGCTGGAGTCACGGTCAGATCCTCCGCTTCCAGCCCCACGCCCAGCGTCAAGGCTCCCCTACTGGGACGGTGCACTCTCAACTCCAAAATCAGTCGCTGCCTCCCGGGGACTTCTCGTCTCTCCAGCCGCGTGGCCGTGCCGCCTCCGTGAACTAGGTGGGCCCCCTCCCGGGGTTAGTTCAGATGGGTGGAGTAGCTCCCTGTGCTTGTGCCGCGACCGAGTGTCCTGGCTGGAACGCTGTTCTCCCCACTCCAATACCAGTCGCTGCCTCCCGGGGACTTCTCCTACCGGCTGCGTCCCACGCCGCCCGCGCGACCCGGCTGGTCCCCTTCCCGGGGTTAGTTCAGGGGGTGGAGCAACTCTCCGTGTTTATGGCGTACCTGCGTGCAGTCCTAATCCCTGCGGGACGGTTCCCCGGCTCGGATGCTGCTCTTTCTGCTCCAAGATCAGTCACTGCCTCCCGGGGACTTCTCCTACCGGCTGCGTCCCACGCCGCCCGTGGAACCAGCTGGTCCCCCTCCCGGGGTTAGTTCAGGGGGGTGGAGCAGGTCTCTGTGCTTGTGCCGTACCTGACTGGTACGCTGGCTCCAGGCTCTGGAAACAATCGCTGCTTCCCCGTATTAGTTCGTTCTCCGTCTCTAAATCTGTGTTTGTTGTTCAGGGTTCGTAGATTGTTATGTATGTGATCGATTCACTTGTTTTTCCGTGTCTTTGTTGTAAGAGGGATCCGAGGTAGCGTCTGCCTAGTCCGCCATCTTGGCTCCGCCCTCCATTAATTTGGTTTTTGAGAGCCATTTGCTTTGCTAGTGAGTGGGTCTGGGAACCCCCAGCATCCACCTCTCAGTATGGCTTCTGTGATTTACAAGGTAATGCTTATGAAGTGATTTATAAAAATGCACAGAAATGGTTTCTTCATGAATCATCATCCTAAAAAAGAAATCCAAGAGCTAATGATGGTGATGGAAGGGAAGAAAAAGACTAGTTAGGAGAGCAATGGCTCAGTCAGAAAGTAAAAGTTTTGCTGCAAAAATAATATATTCTATATTGATATTTGCAAATATCTGGATTTGCAAGAGTTTCTGAATATTTCTTTTGTGAATGTTAAATACCTGCACTTTTTTAAAAAGTGAGCTCCTTTCTTCCTCCCTGCCTCTCTCCTTTCCTCCCTCCCTTTTTTTTTGTGGTTAGGTTCCTTGATGTGGATTCCAACTCATAGTAAACCCATGTGACAGAATAGAACTCCCTCATAGAGCTGGGGTTTTTTTTTTTTTTGGCTACAATCTTTATGGAAGCAGATCGCCAGGTCTTTCTCCTGCAGAGCGCCTACCCTGGTCTGATCTATGGGCTCTGGATGAAGAGGCTACACGGTCCCAGCTCTCAGGCCTGACAGCCCAGCTGAGGAGACAGACATGTGAAAAGATGAGCTGCAACTCCAGGCTGAGAACTCAGAAGAGCGTGACCATTTCCACCCGCGGGCTGTAGGGGAGGGTCCGTGGAGGGCGTGCTATGGGAGCACAGCTCTGCAGGATGAGTGGGATTGACCAGGGGCTTTCCAGACTGGAGGAATGGCACAGACCAATGGCATGAGGAGTGGTTGAAGCGCAGCTGGCTGGAACAGAGACTCCACAGAGGCTCTAGAGGGATGGGTTTGGAACAGATGTGGAAGTGCCTGGATACCACACTCAGAACCCTGTCAACTCAAGCTAACTCTGGCTGAAAATCCTCTCACATCAGATAAAAGTCCAGTCTTCAGATGGAGCCCTCTGCCTGAAGGCTCTCCTCCACGCCATTCTTGGAGCGTCATGCACATCCTATAGCTTCACTTTAAACCTCTCTTCCTTGGTGATGGAAGAGAGCCTCCACTAGACACTTCATCGAAAGTCCTTATTATCTTCCTTCATGGCACGTAACAAAAAAAAAAAAGTTTAATTTTACAATTATTTGTTACATCTGTCTTCTCTCCTAGACTCTAAACTCCTTGAAGTTAGGGAAAATTTTTTTTGGTTTATGACTATCCCTAGCACGTGACACAGTGCCTGGTCACATACTCGGCTGGCCCTCTGTAAATACTGGAAGAATGAATGTTCCATCCAAGTCTAGGTGGAACAGGGGCCCCTTTTCTATGTGTGTTTCCAGAGTACCTGTAGTTATAGATTGAATTATGTCCCCCTAAAATATGTATTGGAATCCTAACCTCTATACCTATGGATGTAATCCTGTTTAGAAATAAGTCTTCTTTGTTATGTTAATAAGGCCATACCAGAGTAGGGTGTGTCCTAAACCTAATCACCTCTGAGTTATAAAAACAGCAGATTAGATGCAAGCATGAGCATTCTGGGCAAGATGAATGCCATGCGAGGATCACCAAGAATCAAGAACTGCCCAGGGCTACCGACAAGGAAGGAATCAACAAGACTGAGACCCTGGCTTGGACTTCTAGTCTCCAGACTGTGAGAAAATAAATTTCTGTTCTTTAAAGCCACCCAGTTGTGGTATTTGTGTTACAGCAGCACTAGGAAAACAACATACTGTACTTACTTGACCATGTTGTTGTTGTATGCCGTCAAGTTGTTTCTGACTCATAGCTACACTAGGACATTGTAGAGCTGCCCCCATGGGGTTTTCTAGGCTATAATCTTTAAGGGAGCAGATCACAGGTCTTTTCTCCAGCAGAGCAGCTGGTGGTTTCCAAATGCCAACCTTTGGTAAGCAGCTGAGCGCATTAATATTGCTCCACCAGGGCTCCTTTACCTGGCCGTAGTACCTAGTAACAACACAAAAAATTGAGAGCATTTACTTGCCTGGTCCCACTCCTTCCCCCACTCCCCAACCAATAGCTTTCTAAAGGCAAGGACCACATGGAGGACAGAGAACTACCCCTCCCGTACCTGGCACAAATGTTTGTTGAACTGACACTTTGCCCAATAACAGGCACATTCTCCAGGGTGGTAGGAAGAAGCCGGGCACTTTCTGTAAGCTCTGCATCACCCACTGGCACCTCGTGGTTGGAGGGGGCTAGATGATCTGGGCCTCCCTGGTGGGGTTCCTGCGTGCACTGTGGCACCTCCCCAGCTCCCTTGTGTTGATGATATCAGGGAAGCCTGGCTGGCCCTTCTTGCTGGCTGCCAGCTTTGCCTCCACATCCTGTCTGCCTCACAATCACTGCTCTTTACAAGCTGACTTGTACCCCGAGGCAGTAGCCTGTGCTCCTGTGTGTAGATAACGAGATTGTAGGCTGCATGAGAAAGCAGAGCTAGCAGCCAAGAGGGGCCTCCCACCCCCTCTCCCCCCTTCTCAGTTTTACCCATGGCGCCAGCCAGACCATAGGGCTTCTCTCAACAAAGTGACAGGATTGCACATTTGCTGGGTACTTTTTTTTTTTTTTTACATGAGTGGGCTCAACTACTCCACTTAGCAAATAGCCCTAGGAGAGAAATGAAGGAAGAGTAAGGCATATCAGGAATGTGGGAAAGGGGAAGAGTGGATAGGCTGCTGTCTTAGATAGGGTGGTTAGGGTAAGCCTCACTGAGAAGGCCTCAAGGGATTGAGGGGGTTAACTACAGGAATACCTGGGTAAAACCTTCCAGGCGGAAGGGGTAGCCAGTGCAAAGCCCCAAGGTGGGAGCTTTCTGGAGTTTAGGAAGGATAAGCACTCAGCTGCTAACTGAAAGGTTGGCAGTTCTAGTCCACCCAGGGAGAAAGACCTGGAGATCTGTTTCCATAAAGATTACAACCAAGAAAACCCTAGGGAGCAGTTCTACATGGGGTTGCTATGAGTCAAGATCGACTCTACAGCACCTAACAAAAAAGACAACAACAAGTGAGGTCAGAATGGAGTGAGTATGGGCAAGAGTCATAGGAGGTCATATCAGAGAGGTACATGGTGGGAGGCAGACCACTGAAGGGCTTTGCTCCAGCTGGGATGGTGCCATTAGATGTATCTTAGATGGCCACTCGCAGGCTTTTCTGACCCCAGTTGCTACTCACCAAAGTAAGATATAGAACATTTTCTTTATAGACTATGTTATGCCAATTGAGCTAGATGTCCTCTGAGACCATGGTCCCCAGCCCTCAGCCCAGGAGCTAGGTCCCTCAGGGCATTTGACTATGTCTGTATTGGTTGGTGAAGCGTCTATGACTTGGCGCTGGTCAAGTTATGTGGACTTCTCCAGTATTGTTTACTGTGTTACCCTTCACCGAAGATACCACTTATCTACTATCTAAAAAAAGTCCCTTGCCATCGAGTTGATTCTGACTCATAGCGACCCTATAGGACAGAGTAGAACTGCCCCATAGAGTTTCCAAAGAGCACCTGGTGGATTCAAATTGCCATCCTTTTTGTTAGTAGCCATAGCACATAACTACTGCAACACCAGAGTTTCCATCTTTTTTTTTTATCTAGTTAGTGTATATAAAACCACACTAAATATTACAGCTATAGCTCTTTCCCATATCTTACCACTGAAGTGGTTACCATGTGTTCAGCTATTCACTGGACACTTCCACCAATGTACCACAGAGGCCTCTAAGTCATTATGTCCACCACTGTACCAAAGTCCAGCCTCCACAAAGCCCTTCCTCTTCCTGAGGGCCTGTTTTCCTTTGACCTGTCATTCCTTCTGCCTGGAATTCCCTCCTATCTAGCCCTCTTCTCCTCCTTTTCCCTCCAGTCCCTCCTCCCTGTAAGCCTTCTCCTAAATAGGGCAGATGGTTGTCTTTTCTTCCACCACTCTTGTGTTTTTGCTGCCTCTAGCCTCATGTACTGTCACTGGGTGGAGAGTCTCCATTATTTATGCTTTAGGCCTAACATACTTAATCTGTTCCATAATTTATGAGACAGCTAACCTTAACATGGAAAACCTGGTGGCATAGTGTTTAAGTGCTATGGCTGCTAACCAAAGGGTCGGCAATTCGAATCCACCAGGCGCTCCTTGGAAACTCTATGGGACAGTTCTACTCTGTCCTATAGGGTCGCTATGAGTCGGAATTGACTCGACGGCACTGGGTTTGTTTTTTTTTTTATTTTTTAACCTTAGCATCGCTATAAGTCAGAATTGACACCACGGCAATGGGTTTGGTTTTTTATTTTAACCTCATATGTCTGAGCTATTGAACAAATATCTGTGAGAATTTAGACTTGGTTCCTGATGAGCACAGGATCTGCAGTATGCGGTCTGGCCAGGGCCAACATGGGGAAAGCACCAGACTGCTACCTCTGTTTCTCAGACTAGTCATGATCTTCCTCACTGAAACAGAAGTGCATCCTTGATGCCAGCCTTTTTAACTGCACTCCTGATGCCCTGGCCAGCCCTCATCAGCCCAATGGTGAGAAATACACAACCTTTGAAATCCACTGTCCAGGATTTGAATCCACATCTTCAGTTTGGCTATGTGATCTCAGGCAAGTCACTTCACTTCTCCAAGTGTGTAAAATAAGGCAAATAATACCTGCCCAGCCTCCTCCATTGGGAAAATCCATAGATTATACTAATTGCCAGGAATTTTACATGCGTTCCTTCATTCATTCCTCACACCCAATTTATCAGGTAGTTATACTTAGGACAGATCCTCTGGAGTATGGGGTGTAAGTATGCCGAAGTAAAGGAAGGCAAGGGAATGTTATAAAGGGTTTCAAATTCCCAACGAACCTTTATAGGAATCTGCACAAGTGTAAGGAAAGAGAAACCATCCCCCAACAGAGCAGCCAGCTTCATCCCAGACGTTCAGTTGGAAGAACCATAAATTCTGGCCACCATGTTCTTAATCCTTCTAGTCTCTTAACTCTTCAGTATCATTCACCATCTCTTAGTCCTAGGTCATACACATGAAGCTAGCTCCTTCTTAACGTACTCCCTTTGGCAGATAAAACATACCAAAGACAAGTAGTTAATGCCAATCCCTTTCAGCCAAAATTCCAGAAAGTCAAAAGAAGCAATAGAGGAGGAAAAAAAGAAATAATTAAGGATTTTTTAAATCTGTTCAATGTAATCAAATGATACCATTGTAATATGTGACTGTAAGATCACTCCTTAGATGTAGAATATTTGAAGAAATGCAATGTTGCTGATGACAACACTCCCTGTTTGTATGAATGCTACCACTACCCTCCAGGCAACCAAGTCAGGGCACAGGAAGCCTTTGAACAGCTCCTTCTCCTTCACCCCTACACACAATCACTGACCAAGTCCTGCCAATTCTTCCACCTAAAACTTCTCTTCTGTTCCACCACCTCCTGCTACAGGTTCTCTGTCTCTAAGACCTCCGCAAAGCCCAGTGTCTGGTCCTCCAGTCCATCCTCCGTGTCTTCTTCAGAGCTATATTTCTAAAATCTCTGTTGAGAGCAGTTCTTGTCTCTACTGCCCCAGACAGTAGTTTTCAAATTTGAATGTGCAGAAGAATCACCTGGAGAGTTTGTTAAAGATACAGGTTCTTAGGTCTCACTCCAGAGATTCTGAATCTCTGGGTCTTGGGAGAGGTCTGAATGCTGTTTTCAGTCATCTTCAAGTCAGCTCCAACTCACAGAGACCTTATGCATAACAGAATGAAGTGTTGTCTGATCGTGCACTACCTTCACGATCTCTGATATGTCTGAGTCCATTGTTGCAGCTATTGTGTCAGGCCATTTCATTGAGAGTTTCCCTCATTGACTCTACTTTGCCAAACATGATCTCCTTTTCTAACAATTGGTCTTTCCTGATGACATGCCCAAACTGTGTGAGCCGAAGTCTCGCTATCCTTGCTTCTAACGAGCATCCTGGTTGTATTTCTTCTAAAACTGACTTGTTTTTTCTTCATTCAGTCCATGGTATATTCAATAACCTTTGCTGACATCACAGATCAACTGTAACAATTCTTCTTCTTCTTTTTTTTTTTTTTCCACTGTCTAGTTTCCACAAGCATATGAGGTGATTAAAATGACCACGCCTTGAGTCAGGCACACCTTAGTCACCAAAGGGACAAAAACTGCATTTTTTAACAGGTACCCTCTCCACTTTCCCCCTACTGGACATTCTGATACATACATGCTAAGAATTACATTTTAAGAAAACTGTGAAGGGAGGGAGGGAGGGAGGGAGGGAAGAAGGAAGGAAGGAAGGAAGGAAGGAAGGAAGGAAGGAAGGAAGGAAGGAAGGAAGGAAGGAAGGAAGGAAGGAAGGAAGGAAGGAAGGAAGGAAGGAAGGAAGGAAGGAAGGAAGGAAGGAAGGAAGGAAGGAAGGAAGGAAGGAAGGAAGGAAGGAAGGAAGGAAGGAAGGAAGGAAGGAAGGAAGGAAGGAAGGAAGGAAGGAAGGAAGGAAGGAAGGAGGAACTTTCTACCTTCTGTATCCTGCTTTGTTTTTCTCCAGAGCCCATATCACCACCTGGACCTTTTTTTTTTTTTTAACTTGCTGATTTTTTTGTCTTCCCCCATTACAGTATAACCTCTAGTGTAAGCACTGGACTTAATATATTTTGTTTACTTTTATATCCCTTATCACCTAGAACTGTAGCTGGCACATAGCAATCTCTGTAAATACATGTTGGGGATATAGCATAAAACAAGACAGAACTTTTGTTTTTGTGTCCAGCTCCTTCTCCCATACTTCCTTTGAGGAGTAGCACTGTCCCTTCAAGTCATGTGACTCTAGGAAATCTATCAATGGCAGTACCTGCCTTCTGTAGGGTGAGCACATGATCAAGGAGCAGCCAATCACAGTAGTCCATCTCCACGTCTTACCCAGATAGTTCTTGAGGGTGGACTTGTTACCCAGACAGATCAATTGGTGTTCTTCCAATAGCTTTGACATATAATCTTTGGGAGACACTCTCTTTGCCCTCGGATCTTGAGTTATGAGGATGTGAAGCTGGAGATGTCAGTGACCACACCCCCTGCCGCCCCAAATCTGCAGTAGCGTAAAAGTAAGCTAAGCAGAAACAAACTGAGTTAAGAGATAATGACAGAGAGGCTGGCTGTGTTGAGGTCTCAGTCGAATACCTGAGGCCCTGGTGGCTGCCGTCAGTTTATTCATTCTTGAGTCATATCTCATACCCTTTCCACCTACAGGGGCCACTGCATTCCCCTTTAGTGCTTCAGCTAGTTTAACTTGTATTTCCAACATTTGCAAATGACAAAGTTCTGCCTAATACACAGGGGTTAATTACATACATAACTACATATGTAATTAATATGCAATTAATTACAATTTGGTAAATGCTAGGAAGGAAAAAGATTCCTAGGTGGCGCAAATGGCTTGTGCTCTACTACTAACTTAAAAGTTGGTGGTTTGAACCCACCCAGCAGTACCATAGAAGAAAGGTCTGGCAATCTGCTTCCATTAAGATTATAGTCAAGAAAACCCTATGGAGCACAGTTCTACTCTGTAACACATGGGGTCGCCATGATTCGGAATTGACGTGATGGCAACTAACAACAACAGAAAGAAAAACGTAGGGTGCACTGAGAGTAAACAATAAGTGTGTCTATCCCAGTCTTGAGGGTCAGATTGCATCTCTGAGAAAATTACATTTAGCTGCGATCTAAAGGTTGAGAGGGGTTACCAGATGAATTAGGAGAGAGAGGGTTCCAGGCAGTGAAGCAGCAGCTATGAAGGACTTCGGGTAGGAAGGAGGGAGCTGGGAGCATTCAGGATATGAAAAGGCCAGTGTAGCAGGCATTGTTGGTCCTCCCATCCCCACTATCTTCTGGGATCCCTTCTGTTTCTGTGTAATTTGCTGCTAGTAGCTTACCTTACACCTGTGTGATCTTCAGAGGCTTGCCCTTGGTCACTGGAAACATGGAGAGTCAGAAGCACCTGTGAGTTTACACCCACCTCAGGTGCCCAGGTAGGGGAGAATAAAGCAGGGCAACCCCTGAGGTGCAATTTATATTCCGCACTCCCTGTGGGAGCAGGCTAAGAGTGGAACCGTACCTGAACTTGCCCTATTACTTGGCTTTTTCCAGTTCCCTATCTTGTTTTTCCCTTTCCCCTATTGGGTACATGTCAAGAAGAAACCACTGTCTCTGAATCTTTGTCTCAGTCTGCTTTTGGGAGAACCCCACCTTCAGTAGCAGTGTGGCTAAAGCAGAGTGAGGTAAGGGAGGGTGGCACGAGGTAAGATTGAGAGGGGGATAGGGGCCAGGGCCTGGAACTTTAATGGGTTATGCATAGGATTTCGGTCTATATCCCAAGAGTGATGGGATACCCCTGAGAAATTTTACGTAGCAGAGCAGCCATTACCCACTCACTCAATGCCATAGCCACACCAAACTTCTCAACATTCCTCAAATGGCCTTTTCTCAATCCATATGTCAGCTTTGGCCCAGGGTGTTCCTTCTTTCTGGAAATTCCCTTTCTGTCTTCTCTAATCAGTTAACTCTGATGTCTCCCACAAGATCCACTTTAAGGATTACCTTCTCCAGGAAGCCTATCCTGACTTCCACCAGTCCCAACTCCCTCCCAGGGCTCAGCAAGATGCTTCTTCTCTATACTACCCCAGCATCTTCTTAGTTTTATTATTCATTGCACTTCAATAAGTATACATTTCCTAGGGGAACATGTTCAACCGTTTTATTACAGAGGGAGTAAGTGATCGAAAAAGGTTAGTGACCACGATCCTAGATTCTGAACTTCTCAAGAGCAAGAATTGTCTTATTCTGCCCCTTTCCTTAAAGACTTATTTAGTTCCTAGTAAAAATACCAATTGTTTAATTGCTCACTGTCTTTGTCATCTAGTGCTGCCATAACAGAAATACCACAAGTGGATGGCTTTAATAAAGAGAAATTTATTTTCTGACAGTCTAGTAGGTTACAAGTCCAAATTCAGAGCATTGCCTCCAGGGGAGGGCTTTCTCTCTCTGTCAGCTCTGGAGGAAGGTCCTTGTCCTCAAACTTCCCCTGGTCAAGGAGCTTCTCAGGTACAGCGACCCTGTGTCCAAAGGATGTGCTATGCTCCCAGTGCTGCTTTCTTGGTGGTATGAGGTCTTCAACTTTCTGCCTGCTTCCCTTTCCTTTAATTTCTTGAGAGATAAAAGGTGGTGGAGGCCACACCCCAGAGAAACTCCCTTTACCTTGGATCAGGGAGGTGATCTGAGTAAGGGTGGTGTTACAATCCCACCCTAATCCTTTTAACATAAAATTACATTCACAAAATGGAGGACAACCACACATGGCCTAACCAAGTTGATACACAGATTTTTGGGGGGATATAATTCAATCTATGACACTTACTATGTGGTAGGTCATTGTCCTAAGCACTTTACATGTTATTTTATTTATGGTCATCCTTTTTTTTGTGAGGAAGGTACATATTACCCCTATTTTGCAAATAAGACAACCGAGACACAGATTTAATAATTCTCCCAAGATCACACAGCTAGTAATTGACAGAGGAAAATTCAAATGCAGAGAGCATTGACCCTAAACTACCAAATATCATGAAGATGGCACAGGACTGAGCAACACTTCATTTTGTTATACCTAAGGTCACCATGAGTTGGAGCCAACTTGATGGCAACTAACAACAAAAACATTGACTCCAGAACCTGGATTCTTCAACAATAGTTGAAGCTAATAGGTTGTGTAGGTGCTCAAAAGGGGTAGGTATGATTATGATGATGGTTTTCTTTATAATATCCATGTAAGGGGTTCAGAGACAGCATTTCTGACCTGATTTTGGCCTCCTCCTTCCCTGTTGGACACCATTCCATTTGCACAGACCCACGGTCCATCTCTGGCCTCCTTTTTCTCATAGTCCTTATAAAAAAAGAAATTTTTTTTTTTTTTTTTTTTTTTTATAGCCCCTGAAAATTTCTGTTGCTTCAGCATGACCTCATGCATGGAGCAATTACTGTGATTAGATTCTCACTTATCTCTATGTGGTAACATGTGAGATCCTTGTCTTCCTGACAAGACTTTAAGGAGGACTAGGCTTCTTGATGAAATTTTGGAATCCCCAAGAGGCCCATCAACCACACTGACAAATCCTCTCTGCAGCAGGAATATAAGGAGAAGAGCTCACCCTGGGAAGATTTCAAAGATGCCTCCAGTTGAAATCTGGGGACTGTGAGGCCTATACACAGACTAACACTCTGGGCTTTACCTTGGCTCCTCCTCTCCGACTTCTCTCAGGTATCTCTCTAAGTATGACATCTAGCTCAGCGCCCAGCATACAGTAGGCTTCTAGTGAGTGGTAAATAAATAAGCAAGATTGGAAGTATCAGGGAAAATCTCCTGGCAAGGACATAAGTGGAATGAACTTGAAGATAGATTTGTGTTTGAATCTTGACCTAATTCCTTATTATTAAGCTGCATGAGTTTAGGGAAATTATTTATCCTAAGCTTGAATTATCTTATATAATGGGAGTAATAGTGTATATAGCATGAAATCAATGAGCTAAGTATGTATCAAGCACATAATAATAGCAAACATTTCTTGAATTCTCACTAAGGGTCAGGCACTGTTCTTTGCAACCTTTGTCCATTTAACCGTCACAACAACTCTTTGATATAGGAACTATCATTACCACCATATTATAGATGAGAAAGCTGAGACAAGCTTAGATCAACCAACCAAAGGCAGACTTTGAGCCAAGGATCCAAATGTAGTTTATGGAGATGTACAAAGAACACAGGTAGAAGTGGAAGAAAGGGAAGGCAGCCTAGTAGAAGCCAGTTGCTTATCTCGATCCTAAACTACCACAGTGGGTGACTGGAGTTTAGTCCTGCAGGGAAACTCTGGAAACTGGTGCAAAATCAACGTCTTGAATTATCCCAGCCAACAGGCAAGGAAGCTGGGGTATTTATTCTCCTGAATCCATCAGTTGAGCCCTGGTCACCCAGTGGTTAAGTGCTTGGCTGCTAACTGAAAGGTCAGTGGTTTGAACCCACTGGGTACTCCACGGGAGAAACAGGTAGCAGTCTGCTTCCATTAAGACTGGCAGCATTGGCAGCATTGGAAACTCTATGGGGCAGTCCTATCTGTCCTATAGGGTTGCTATGAGTCAGAATCCACTTGGTGGCAATGGGTTAATTCATTATGCATTGGCTAACAGCTGCCTCAAGGAGACAGTAATTCCTAGGCACTTTGGGCCTACAACTCACATGGACAAGTGAGTTCTGGCAGCCCAAGGGTAGCTCTTCAGCAAAGGGGCAGGTACTGACTATGGAGAGTTAGGCTGGAATGCATGGAAATGTGAGGGGATACCGAACCAAGAACTGACAATGTCTACTAGAGGCCCCAAAGGTTAAGTAACTTGCCCAAGGTCACATGGTTGTTAAGTGGAAGAAGTGGGATTTGAGCCCAGGCAGCCTGACTCCAGAGCCCACACTATTAATGCCATGTTATGCTGCCTCTCTTATAGTGCCAGTCACATAAAGGGTAGCTCTTATTTTTGTGGTTGTCGTTGTCATCATGATTATTGCTGTTTGGCCCCATCTCTAGATTTAGACCCAGGGGCTAGTCAAACCATTTATTTTAACTTGTGCTGTATTGGAAAGAGCAAGACAGGGAATTGGAGTGCCTCAGTTCAAGCTCTAACTCTGCCCTGCCTAGCTAGACAGATCATTTCTCCTGTCTCAGATTTTCTCATTTGGAAAAAAAGGTGTCAAGTTAGATGATCACTAAACAAGTTTCCCTGTCTGCCATTCTTGGATGCGCTCATATCGTTTTTCTACCACAGTCAGGGCGCCCTCCTGGAATGCCAGGGCCAGTGGGTGTCTATGGCTGGCCATCTCCACCCCTTCAGGCGGCAGAATCCTGATTAACCAGGACTGACGATAATTTATGTATTTACAAAATCCTCCTCATTGGGAACAAGAGGAAATTAAATTGCTCACTGGAGTTGGTAACAGATGGTTGGCTCCATCTTCTTTCTGGCTAGAACCCCCCCAGAGAGAGTAATTGAGGGCATCCTGTCACACAAAAGGGATCAAGGGGGCGAAGGAAGCTGAAGGATGGTTGGGAGTCCTCTCTTTGGCACATAAGTCATTCTGATGTCTCCCCACTTCTCAGTGAAGGAGAAAATCAAATAAAACCTGGAATGAACTGAAGCGATTTGTAAATAGGGCACGCTGGGGTGCCTCCAGCTTTTTTATTCCACTTTATTTTGCTTTGGCGTGTGTGTATGAATGAGTGTGTGTGTGTGTGTGTGTGTGTGTGTGTGTCCTACCCCAAAGCCAAGTTGGAAGTTTCACAAGCATCTGGCCCAGGAAACTCAACTTGGCCTGTCCCAAGGGAACTCCTGGATATATCTGGAGGGCTGACTGGGCCCTGCTCACCCATGCAAATGCTGGCACCCCTCCAAAGTCTCCAAAATGCTAGTTTTAACCAAGGATGACACATTATTGCTATCCTTATCCGAGGCATCCTTGTTATTGCTTAACTGAGGAAGAGAGGAGGGAGAAGTTGAAACTTCTAGTTTAGGCAAATGGTTTGCCCCCCCAGCTTCCCCACTGAAAAACATCCACACACAAAACTCAGTTGTGCCTCCTGAAGCCTCCTTATTTTCTCCCTGGGTATCCCTTCAGGCCCCTGAACCAAAACCTCAGCAGAATATCAGGGTTCTCCTCTGATGCCAAATTCTAAAAGGGCATTTTTTAGAGGAAATGTCAAAGGAGTACAATTTGGATCATAAAAGACAATAGAGTCAGGTAGGCCGTGGTTCTAATCCTTGCTCTGCAACTGACAAGCTGTGTGTTCTTGGGCATGTCTCTTGGCCTTTCTGATCTTGCTCTTTAAAAAGGGAATTCTGACACCTTATTTTGAGGATAACAGAGACAACATATGTAAGGCAGCTGGAAGAAGGCCTGGCACATTATAGAAGATTAATAAATGCTTGCTCTTAGAGTCACAGAAGCTCAGATTTAGGAAAAAACTTTCAAGTCACTCTTCTAGATTTGTCAACCACTAGATTATCGATCCGTGAAGCAGAATTTAAGTACATCCAGCCTCTTTCTCTTCATGTTGCCTGTTTAGTGACAATGACCATGGCTTAACTTCCACCACCACTGGCCTCCCTACAAAACACACTAACACAGTCTTCTCCTTCATTTGGTGGATTGAGTAGATAATTTAGGAAATTTTCCAATCTACGACCTAGTAAGGTGGACAATGCCAGACTCTTGTAGTACAGAAGTCTTCTCTGTAATAACATTTCTCAAATAGTTAATGTAACAAGAGTGTTAAAGTTTTGAACACAGAAAAAATATATCACCTATAAATCTATTGTTGTTGTTTTTAGGGTTTTCTGTAATCTTTGCTGGAACAGATTCCACGTCTTTTTCCCATGGAGCCCCTGGGAGGGATTGAACCACCAAAATTTCAAATAGCAGTTGGGCACTTAACCTTTGCACCAGCAGGGCTCTTTTTACCTATAATTCTACTGCCCTAGTATCGAATCCACCACTAGTCTGTCAGTTTGTCATACTGTGGTAGCTTGAGTGTTGCTGTGATGCTAGGAACTATGCCACCAGTATTTTGAATACCACTAGGAAGAGCAACATGACAATCTACCTCTAAAGAAAATTGGCCAGTGAAAACCTTAAGAATAGCAGATGAACACTGCCTGATATAGTGCTGGAAGATGAGCCCCTCAGGTTGGAAGGCACTCAAGATACAACTGGGGAAAGAGCTGCCTCCTCAAAGTAGAGTCGACATTAATGATGTGGATGCAGTAAAATGTTCAAGACCTTCATTTGCTGATGTGGCACAGTTTAAAATGAGAAGAAACACTGCAAACAACCACTAATAATCAGAACATGGAATGTACAAAGTATGAATCTAGGAAAACTGGAAGTTGTCAAAAATGAGATGGAATGCATAAACATTGATATAGTAGGCATTAGTGAGCCGAAATGGATTAGTATTGGCCGTATTGAATCAGATAATCATATGGTCTACTATGCTGGGAATGACAAACTGAAGAGGAATGGTTTTGCATTCATCATTAAAAACAACATTTCAAGATCTATCCTGAAGTACAATGCTGTCAGTGATAGGATAATATCACTATAAGGAAGACCAGTAAATACGATTATTATTCAAATTTACACATGAAGCACTAATGCCAAAGATAAAGAAATTGAAGATTTTACCAACTTCTGCAGTCTGAAATTGGTCACACATGCAATCAAGGTGCATTGATAATTACTTGTGATTGGAATGCAAAAGCTGGAAACAAAGAATACTTGGTAGTTGGAAAGTATGGCCTTGGTGATAGAAACAATGCAGGAGATCACATGATAGAATTTTGCAAGGCCAACAACTTATTCACTGCAAATATATTTTTCAACAACATAAACAGCGACTATACACATGGACCTCGCCAGATGGAATACACAGGAATAAAACCAACTACACCTGTGAAAAGAGATGATGGAGGAGCCCAATATCATCAGTCAGAACAAGGTCAGGGGGCTGACTGCAGAATAGACTATCAATTACTCGTCTGCAAGTTCAAGTTGAAGCTGAAGAAAATTAAAACAAGTCCATGAAAGCAAAAACATGACCTTGAGTATATATTCCATCTGTATTTAGAGAGCATCTCAAAAATAGATTTCACACAAAAAAGATCAGACTTGCTGGTCTAACAGAGACGAGAAACTCCAAGAGTATGACCCCCAGACACTTCTTTTAACTCAATACTGAAATCACTCCTGAGGTTTACCTTTCAACCAAAGATTAGACAGTCCCATAAAACAAACAATAATAAGCGTAGCTCAACTATGTATACAAGACTAAAGGACACACCAGCCCAGGGGCAAGGACAAGAAGGTAGGAGGGAATAGAAAAGCTGGTTGAAAGTCGAGAAGGGAAGGGTGTTGATATGTCACTGGGTTGGCAACCAAAGTCACAAAATGATATGTGTATTAATTGTTTAATGAGAAACTAATTTGCTCTGTACACCTTCATCTAACCAAAACCAAAAACCAAACCCTGTGCCATCGAGTCGATTCTGACTCATAGCGACCCTGGAGAACAGAGTAGAACTGCCCTATAGAGTTTCCAAGGAGCGCCTGGCAGATTCGAACTGCCAACCCTTTGGTTAGCAGCCATAGCACTTAACCACTATGCCACCAGGGTTTTCCCTTCATCTAAAGCACAATAAAAAAAAAAAAGAAAAGAATAGGTTTGACCCATTGAACACTAATGACTAAAGACCAAATAAGCTGTGGGATGACATCAAGGGCAGTGTATGGGAAGAAAGCAAAAAGTGATTAAAAAGACAGGAAAGAAAGAAAGGACCAAAACAGATGCCAGAAGAGACTCTGAAACTTACTTTTGAATGTAGAGTAGCTAAAGCGAAAGGAAGAAATGATAAAATAAAAGTGCTGAACAGAAGATCTTAAAGGGCAGCTCAAGAAGTCAAAGTATTATAATGAAATGTGCAAAGATCTGGAGTTAGAAAATCAAAAGGGAAGAACATGCTTGGTAGTTCTCAAGCTGAAAGACCTAAAGAAAAAACTCAGATCCTGAATTGCAATATTGAATGATTCTATAGACAAAAAAAATTGAACGACACAGGAAGCATCAAAAGCAGATGAAAAGAATAGAGTTACTGTACCAAAAAGAATTGGTCGATGTTCAACCATTTCAGGAGGTAGCAAATGATCAAGTGAATGAAAAACAAGACTCCAGAAATTGATGGAATACCAAATGAGATGTGTTATGAATTATGTCCCCCCAAAATATGTGTGGCAAATCCTAACTCTATGCCTGCAATTATAACAGAACTTCGAAACAACTTGGAACAGGTCAGTAATTGCCGGCATAAAGGAGGGGAAAGTACATGTTGCATAGCAACCAAATCTGTTGTCCGTGGGATTTTGACCAGAGTAGGAAACAAACAGTGGTGCCTTTATCCAAGATGACTTCTGACTGCGTTGTTTTGAATGTGTGTTGCTCGCCACAGTCCTGCCAATAATCTAATCTGGATCGGGTTATTGGCAGGACTGTGGCGAGCAACACACATTCAAAGCTGTGTGGTCGGTGGCCGTCTTTGAGTGCAGCACTGCTGTTTGTTTCCAACTCTGGTCAAAATCCCATGAACTACAGATTTGGTTGCTGTGCAACACCTACACTGCCCTCATTTGTTTCAGCCATTATTGAACCATTCTGAACTGGTTCCAAGCCCTGGGTTATAATTCCATTTGGAATAGGTTGTCTTTGTTACATGAATGATGCAGGATTAGAGTAGGATATCTCTTGAGTCAATTTCCTTTGAGATATAAAAAGAGATTAAACAAGTGAGCAGAGAGAGAAATGGGGAAGAGAGATGCCAAGCCACATGAAGACCACCCAGGAGCAGAAGCTCAAAAGAGACAAGGACTTTACCACAGAGCTGCCAACAGAGAGAGAAAGCCTTCCCCTATAGCCAGCACTCCGAATTTGGACTTCCAGCCTCCTAAACTGTGAGAAAATTAATTTCTCTTTGTTAAAGCCATCCACTTGTGGTATTTCTGCTATAGCAACACTAGATATCTAAGACAAGATGTTTCAACAAACAGATGCAACGCTGGAAGCCCTAATTCCTGTATACCATGAGATTTGGAAGACAGCTACCTGGCCAATTGACTAGAGGAGACCCATATACGTGCCCATTCCAAAGAAAGGTGATACAACAGAATGCGGAAATTATCAAATAATATCATTAATATCACCCACAAGTAAAATTTTGCTGAAGACAATTCAAAACGGTTGCAGAAGTACATCAACAGGGAACTTCCAGAAACTCAAGTCGGATTCAGAAGAGGACATGGAACGAGTGATATCATTGCTGATGTCAGATGGATCTTGGCTGAAAGCAGAGAATACCAGAGACATTTGCCTTTGTTTTATTGACTATGCAAAGGCATTCAACTGTGTGGATCATAACAAATTATGGATAATGTTGCAAAGAATGGGAATTCCAGAACATTTAATTGTGCTCATGTGGAGCCTGTACATAGAACAAGAGGCAGTCATTCGAACAGATCAAGGGAATAATGGGTGGTTTAAAATCAGGAAAGGTGTGCATCAGGATTGTATCCTTTCACCGTATCTATTCAATCTGTATGCTGAGCAGATAATCTGAGAGGCTGGACTATATGAAGAAGAGCTCAACATCAGGATTGAAGGAAGACTCATAAACAACGTGTGACATGCAGATGGCACAACCTTGCTTGCTGAAAGTGAAGAGGACTTAAAACACTGATGAAGATCAAAGACTATAGCCTTCTGTATGAATGACACCTCAGTATAAAGAAAAAAAAAATCCTCACAACTGGACTAATAAGCAACATCATGACAAATGGAAAATATATTGAAGTTGTCAAGGATTTCATTTTACTTGGATCGACAATCGACACCCATGGAAGCAGCAGTCAAAAAATCAGACTTGCTGCATTGATAAATCTGCAGCAAAATACATCTTTAAAAAGTGTTAAAAAGCAAAGATGTCACCTTGAGGACTAAGGTACGCCTGATCCAAACTGTGGTATCTTCAGTGGCCTGATAGGCATGCGAAAGCTGTACAATAAATAAGGAAGACTGAAGAAGAATTGATGCCTTTGAATTATGGTGTTGGTGAAGAATATTAAACATACCATGGACTGCCAGAAGAACCAACAAATCTGTCTTGGAAGAGAACAGCCAGAATGCTCCTTAGAAGGAAGAATGGCAAGACTGTGTTTCACATATTGTGGCCATGTTATCAGGAGGGACCAGTCCCTGGAGAAGGACATCATGCTTAATAAAGTAGAGGGTCATTGAAAAAGAGGAAGACCCTCAACAAGATGGATTGACACAGTGGCTGCAACAATGGGCTCAAACATAATAATGGTTGTGAAGATGGTGCAGCACCAGGCAGCGTTTTGTTCTGCTATTGTGCATAGGGTCGCAATGAGTTGGAACTGATTCGATAGCACCTAACAACAATATCAACTACACATTCCCTTAGTAAACAAGGTTTTACATCATTACCAAGACTTTTTTTCTCTTAAAATTGAAAAACCCTAGATTAAATCCTGGAATAGATGAAGTATATTGGTGGAAAACTGGTGAATACTGAATACAGTTTGGAGTTTAGTTAATAGTAATGTACCAGTGTTCATTGCTTAGTTTTGCCAAATGTAATGTAAGATGTTAGTCTCAAGGGAAACTGGGTGAAGAGTATATAGGAACTCCCTGTACTATCTTTGCAATTTTTCTGCAATTCCAAAATTATTCCAGCATAAAAATTCACCTTTTAAAGAAGCAAGGTAGAAAGTGTTTGTATGTAACACTTGTGTAAATAAACAAATAAACATTGGTTGCTGTTCTAAAAAGAAGTTCAATAACCAATGCTTTTCATTATTTAAACTTAGTAATCATAGTTCAGGGTAGATCACGGTTACCCTTTTCATTGCTAAATAATAGTTCACCCTAAAATATCTAGTTTCTATTCTTTTCTAACTCCCCTACACATTACTAGTCATGCTACTTCACCTCCCCTGCCTCTATTTCCACGTCTGTAAAATCAGGATTATAATAATTTCCAAGTCAGCTGCTATGTGAAGATTAAATGAGATAATGCAGTGCCTGCCAAATAGTGTGTGTTGACCCAGTGTTATTACCATCTTCTTGCCTTGGTTCTGATTTCAACTCCAGCATGAAGTCTCGTGTGACACTGAAAATACTGCTCAGCATCTCTGGACTTTGGTTCCTCATCTGTCGCTCAAAAACCACCTTTTGTGACCACTTTAGGACCCTTTTGTGGGCTGTTATGCTACACAAGGGTGAAGCAGAAGAAATCAAAATAGCTAAACTGAGACTTACTATGTGCCAGACACTGTTATAAGAGCCTTACATGCACACTCTTTAATCCTCGCAGAACTCTCCCTTATAGAGTTAAGAAAACTAGGGCTCGGAGAAGGTAACTTGCTCAGGCACATCCAGTATTCATGGCAGAGTTGTTTTGAACCTAGGTGGTCTGGCTCCAGATTGTGTGCTCTCAGCCCTGCTAAGTAGGGACAGCTGAGAGCTGGTATCAGCCCAACTCTCACAGCAGCTGGGGGACGCATACGCCAGACAAGAGAATGGCTGGGAGAAGCACCACCAGCATCCGCTCCAAGGAAGAGGGAGAAGTGCACATGCTTCTGCCCTGTAGTGAGGCATGTCATTTCTACTCACATTTCATTGGCCAAAACAAGTCAGATGACCAAGCCTACCATCAAAGTTCCAGAAAGGACATTCCGAACGTGCCCAGGAGGAAAACTAGAAATACTGGTGAGCAGCACTGAAGTCTGGTGGGCTTTTTAATGGAAAAGGGTCTTATTGGGAGGCTAGAAGTGCTTGCTTTATACTGAAATAGAAGTTAATGTAATAATGATTATTATATAAACCCAGTGCCGATAATAAAATATAATAATTATATTGATATTATCATTTTGATAATTTATTAACAATTTTATTATGATAATCCTCCACCTCAAATATATAACAGTTTACCTGTTACTAGTTGCGTGACCCACTAGGATGACCAATCATCCTGGGTTGTCCGGGGCCAAGGGGTTTTCTAGGACGTGGGACTTTCAGTGCCAAAATCTGAACAGTACTGGGCATACAGGATGGTTGTTCACTCTACCTTTGACAAGTCTCTTAACCTCTCTCAGCCCACTTTATTGCATTTGTAAGATGAAAGATACAGCAAAAGCTGTGAGAAGTGGAACTCGATGGGACTGCCTTGTTTTTTCTGGGTCCCTCAACTGTTTTGCCTTTGACAGGGTGCAGTCTTACCACTTTTCTGTCACTCCTTTTAGTGGAAAATATTTTAGTTTTTCTTCTCTGGCAAGTTTATGCTTTACACAGGTTCCAGCTTTCATAGGTTTTACTGTAATAATAAAATCTACTTTTTTGTTGGGATTAAATGTATGTGTCAACAGATGGCATACATGCACACACACACACACACACACACACATACACACATTTATCTCAAGGAAATGGCTCATGCAGCTGTAGAGGCTGACAAGTTCCAAGCCCATGGGCCAGGCATCAAGCTGGAGGATTCTCCTGACTCAAGTAGCCTCAGGGGCTGATGAGCCCAAGTTGGCAGGTAAGATGGCAGCAGGCTGCTGGCTCACAGGCTGTGGAGGCTGATATATCCCAAGATCGGTAGACAATATGGCAAGCCGCTGGCTCAAGTCCCAAGAACCAGAGGTCAGATGATGACAGGCTGGATGCAGAATCTAGAGCAAGAAAGTGAGCTTTGCCAGAATGTCCACATATACATTGGATGCAGGCCACACCCCCAAGGAAATGCCCCTAACAACCGACTGACTGATCACATTAGATCACATCACAGAGGATGACTACATCATTATATAACTGTCAAACTACTGAGAATCATGGCTTAACCAAGTTAGCACACAACATGAACCATCACAGCTGGTTTTTGGAAGTAGATCTCCAGGCCTTTCTTCCTAGTCTTTCTTAGTCTGGAAGCTATGCTGAAATAGGTTTACCATCATAGAAACACACAAACCACCGCTGACAAACAGGTGGTGACTTCACATGAGGTGCATTGGAGAGGAACTGAACCTAGGTCTTCCACACGGAAGGGGAGAATTCTACCACTTAACCATCAATGCCCCTTTTGTGCGTGATAAAATCATTCAATTTGGTGATCTTTATGTTGTTATTGTTATTAACATTAAGCTTCCAATAACTGGATGAAATAAATGTCAGTATCCCCACGTTATACATGAAGATGCTGAACTCCAACAGGTAATGAGACTCACCCCAAGTGCAGCCTGCTCCTGGGGGCTGCAGAGACCATGCATGGTCATCTGAGCCCACCCTGCCCGAGGGCCTGGCAACAGGAACATGCTATTGGGCTGAGGCCCTTCTCAGGCAGGGAAAAGTGTTTCCGGTAGCATCCCGACGGTTTCCTGCCTCCCTGATTTACACCTCCCAAGGTGAGCCTATGCCTGCACTCCTGTTCTTGCATCTGTGGAAAAAGCAGCTTGCTGGAAGATTTAAAAATATGGATGTTTGCCAAGAGATGTTCTCAGAAAACTCTCTCCTGGAGGAACAAGGACTCTTCCTTCAGGGAATGATGAACTGCAATTCCTCCACAGGAACAGCAATCCCTTGCACTTACATAGCACAAGTTACCTGGCAAAGGCCTTCCATGGCAACCACTCCTCTTGTTATTCCCAACAATCGGGGGTGGGGGGGGTGCGGCAGAGGAGCCAGGGCACTTCCGTTCCCGTTTCCCTGAGATAGGGAAACTCAGGCCCCGAGACGTGAAACAACTCCACAAAACAAGTCTGCAGATGACCCACAATTCTCTGCCATAATAAGGGTCCTCAGATGTAATCCCAGAAGTCACTTTCTTCTAGGGTGACCCACCATCCCAGTTTGCCTGGAACTGGCTTTAGCACTGAAAGTCTCACTTCCTGGGAAACTCTCCAGTCCCATGCAAATTAGAACGGCTGGTCAACCTATGGCTTCTCTGATTGTCCTCCCAAACCACCTTCCTTATCCTGTTATTTAAATTTACATGTATCCTGTGCTTCTTTTTTGTAGCACTCATCACAACTATGATTAAACAATCAATTGGGAAATTTTTTATTTAATTTTGTATTGCCCACCGTACTATAAGCTTCATACCAGCCTTAATCAAATCCATATCCCTTGCTCCTAGCACATTACATTATGCAGAGTAGTCACTCAAAAGACCTTTGTTGAATGAATGAATGAACAAATTGCCTAGTACCTGTTTGTTATATAACAATAACTAATAACCACCTGTGCTCAGAACCACATTACCCAAACTGTCTTCCTTCCAGGAGTTGTTAATATTAGTTACAAAAAGCAAGGGTTTCTGGCATAGCAGTTAAAAGCTTGGCTGCCAACCAAAAGATCAGCAGTTGGAATCCACCAGCCGCTGTCCGAAAACCCTATGGGGCTATCCTACTCTGTCCTGTAGGGTCACTATGAGTCAGAATTGACTCAATGGCAACGGGTTTGGTGAAATAAGCACCAGAACTCTGAGTGAAGCAAAGTTAATCAGATTTCTTTATTTTTCTGGTGACTTTTTATGTTACTGAGCAAAGTGCAGTCAAAAAGGCTTGGGGTTGAAGAGGGGTGGGGGGCGTGGGCAGTAAGTGCATGTTGTGTTTTCCAAACATTTTGACCTTGGACCCTTTAGCCACGAGCACTTGGGGGATTTAAGAAATGCTGGACTAGATAACCAACCATGTCTACTTGCTGCCAACTCCATTTCCAGTCTCCCCAGGATCTGTGATTATTAGTTATTGATACCATTGTTGTTATTCCTTGTCAATGAATAAGGGAAAGCTGAGGATAAGCTCTGCCTCTCTCACTACCAGCTCCAACTCTCCAAACCCCCATGCTTTCACCCACCATGGGAAACAATGCTTCATAAAAATAAATCACCTCGCTATGCTGGCTTTTCCCCCAAAATACTCTTGAGGCATGATAAAGCTATTCCAGCTTGTCCTTCCCAAAGTCCCCATATCACCCATCCTTCCTGAGTCCCCCATGACCCCCACTGGATCGTGAAAGGCAGCTCTTTGGGCATCCTAGAGGATGGCGTTGGTGGTAAAACTGCTCTCGTTTCATTAACTAAGAGCTGAATGCTCAGAGGCAAAGTAGCTAGATTCCTACGTGATCCAGCAGCCTCCTTGGTCATTATTCACAAGTAATGACTGATTAGTCACACAGAGCCTGCAGAGGAAGAAAAATCAAAGAAAGGGTTTGCTTAGCTGCCATGAATGCTTAAAAGAACAGGACAGTAGCAAGCAAGGGAAATAGCACCTGCTCCTAAGAGGATAGAATGATGGTGCATTTCAAAGTAAATTTAAAACTGTTTTGCAATACATCAGCCAATGAATGAGTGCAAAGTCGTTTGTCAAAAAGAAAAAAACAGATTTGATAGAGTTTGCAGTCTGAGAAAGGACATGAAGTTAAATTTCATTGAATGCCCTGCTATGTGATAATTTGTTTCTACATACATACATGTATTAATTCACTCTTTCAATGAACGTTTATTGAGGGCCGATTACGGTAGTGCAACATTTGCTAGACCGCTAACCAAAAGGTTGGCAGTTTGAACCCCCCTCCCAGCAGCTCCATGGGAGAAAGACCTGGTGATCGCCCATAAAGATTGTTGTTGTTAGGTGCCATTGAGTCGGTTCGGACCTATAGCAACCCTGTGTACTACAGAACGAAACATTGCCCGGTTCTCCACCATCTTCACAATGGTTGCTATATTTGAGCCCATCATTGCAGCCACCACATCAGTCCATCTTATGGAGGGTCTTCCTCTTTTAGCTGATCCTCTACCGTACCAAGCGTGATATCCTTCTCCAGGGACTGGTCCTTCCTGATAACATGCCCAAAGTATGTGAGACAAAGTCTCGCCATCCTCACTTCTAATGAGCATTCTGGCTGTATTTTTTCCAAGGTAGATTCGTTCGTTCCTCTGGCAGTCCATAACATATTCAATATTCTTCGTCAACACCATAATTCAAAGGTGTCAATTCTTCTTCAGTCTTCCTTATTCATTGTCCAGCTTTTACATGCATATGAGATGATTGAAAATATCATGGCTTGGATCAGGGGCACCTTAGTCCTCAAAGTGACATCTTTGCTTTTCAACACTTTAAATAGGTCTTTTGCAACAGATTTGCCCAATGCAATAGTTGTTTGATTTCTTGACTGCTGCTTCCATTGGCGTTGATTATGGATTCAAGTAAAATGAAATCTTTGACAACTTCAATCTTTTCTTCATTCAGCATGATGTTGCTTACTGGTCCAGCTGTGAGGATTTTTGTTTTATGTTAAGGTGTAATCCATACTGAAGACTACAGTCTTTCGTCTTCATCAGTAAGTGCTTCAAGTCCTCTTCACTAGCTTTTTCCCCCAAAAGATGGGGGAGAGAGAGGAGGGAGGTTTGACTACAAAGGGGCACAAGGAAGTTTTGTGCTAGAACTGTCCCGATTGTAATGGTGGTTACATAAATCTATACATGTGTTAAAACACAGAGAACTGTACACCAAGAAAAAGAAAGTCAATTTTACCGTTTGTAAATTTATATAATAATAATGAGTGAATGAATTTATTCATACTCTCATGTCTTTGACCACAGCGTCCCCACCTTAAAAGGATTTTCTTCCCTCCTCTCAGCCTATGTTATGTTCACCTTGAGCAATCTCTATTACCTGGAATCCTACCTCTGAAGATACCTGGCTCCTTTCACACCTCCACTGTTCCTTGCAACCTGAGGCATGCAGCAAAGACTTCCCTAAGATCCGGTACAATAAGCACTTGGAGTTCATTTCTCTCGTATGCTCACAGGAATTCATCCTCACCTCTACAGACACACTCCTCATCTCGCTCAGGTTGCTCTCCAAGTGGCTGCATCGTGGCAGTGTAGCAGGCTACCACTGGGCTCTGCTTCCATCAAGACTCTTTCAATTGTACAGAAGAGAAACCCACTCAAGCTAGCTTAAGTAGAAGGTATTTACTGTAGGGCTTCAAAGATAGAAATGATAGAAAACTAAGTAGACCGAGGCCTCAGGGTAGCCGAGAACCACCTCCATAGCACTGGGTGGAGGTGGTTCTCTCTGTGGGGCTGCTCCATTCTCCACCATCTCCCTCATACCTACTCTCTTCTGCCTGAACATCAACCTGTACATGGCCCCAAAGACCAGCTCCTAGTTCCCATAAACTTCCTGCTCCAGGCCCATCACAGATCAGGCACAGTCTCTTAACATTTCTGATTTCAAATTTTAGAGAGAGAAATCAATTGGCTTAGCCCAACTTTCTATGTTTGGCCACACAATTCTGAGATTGGATTAAGTGTCCATCTCTGGCCCAATCAGCAACTGGGTGAAGTACAGGATCAAATGGCCTACAAGCTGCTCCTTTCTAGGTGCTCTGGGAAGGGCAACAAACCCATTGCCATCGAGTCAATACAGACTCATGGTGACCCCATGTGTTGCAAAGTAGAGCTGCTCCATAGGGTTTTCTCAACTGTAATCTTTTTGGAAGCAGATCACCAGGACTTTTTACGTGGCGCTGCTTGGTAGGTTCAAACCACTAACCTTTCGTTTAGTAAAAAAAAAAAAAAACCAAAAACCCAAACCTGCTGCCATCGAATAGATTCTAACTCATAGTGACCCTATAGGACAGAGTAGAACTGCCCCATAGGGTTTCCAAGGAGTGCCTGGTGGATTCGAACTGCCGACCTTTTGGTTAGCAGCCAAGTTCTTCCAAGTGCAAACTATTTGCACCACCCAGGAACCTTGTGGCAAGGGCAGGTGCTGCAAAAGTTCCTCTCGATTTACTTCACTGATAAGTCAGGCTACAGTTTCAAAACTCCCCCTTGGGGCAAAGTCAGGAGCATATACCCAGCTTCAGTAGTAACTGCAGCTTGAGGGCAGCCAAAGAAGCCCTCAGCCTTAAGACATGCTGTCCAGCTGCTTACCTGGTAACCAGAAATTCTTTTCAGACTAAAAGACTCAGAGAGGCAAGATGAGAAGGCTGACTGGTGCCAGAGGCTTGGAGGAGTTACTGACCCAGACTCAGAGTTCACCTTGAGCAAGAGAAAGCCCCAGCAACACAGAACAGCTTTGCCAACAGATGAAGGGGCTGGCTCCAGAGGAGGCAGGAGGCATAGCTGTGAAGGGCAAGCAGACGCAAAGGCGCTTGAGGAGGGCAGGAAAGGAAAAGAGCATCCAAGGGGCATACCTCCTTGCTTTCAAAGTGCCAGCCTCTTCTTCCTCCCCACTAATCAGGACCCCTCCCTCCTCAAACAAGTCTTGATGGAGAGACTGCATCTTGGCCTCTCTCTTACATACCTTTCTGAGACTCCATGAGTTCTGCCTGCTCCCAGGACAAAACATGCCTCCAGACCCGGTTTGTGACATTAAAGTGCTTTTCTCCTTTCTGAGGAGAGAAAATATTTTGTCACACACCCTTCCTACCTTCAAATATTTACTTGCTCTGTAAAGCTCAAATCCACTCTCCTCCCCCTGTTGTTGGTTACTGTTGAGTCGATTCTGACTCATGGCAACTGCACATGTGCAAAATAGAACTGTTCCACAGGGTCTTCAAGGCTGGAACCCTCCAGAAGCGGATCACCATGCCTGTCTTCTGAGGCGCCTCTGGGTGGGTTCAAATTGCCAACCTTTTGGCTAGCAGTGCTTAACCGATTGTGCCACCTAGAAGTCCTCTCTTTCTCCTACCACCCCAAAAGCAGAGCTAACCAGGCCTGCTCTTGTGCTGTCTTCAAGCCACATCTCAACAGTGACTTGTACCATACAAAACTGCATCTGTGTGTTTCCTTCTCTGTCACCCTTACAAAACCATGGGCTCATTGAAGATCATGTGTCCTCCCCACCTGTTTCCCCACCGCCTAGCACAATTCTGAGCAAGGGTCTGCATTTGGGTTCCTCCAGAAGCTTCTTTAAGACATGAATTCCAGGGCAAGTAGTTTATTTGGGAGGTGATCCCAGGAAACACCTATAGGGGAATGGGAACATGACAGACGGAAAGGACAGCAGCTAAAACAGGGTGCATTATCAAGCTAGCTATCAGTGTGGGCACCTGGAGCTTAATCCCACTGGGAAAACTCTAAGGGTGTGGAAGATACTCCTCAGAGTTATCCTACCAGAGGGGCGAGGGGGCTGTGGGAGTTACATACCAACAGTATCAGTCACTGGTTGTGGACTGTTTCTAGGAGGTCTTAGAAGCCACCCAGAGGTTCCTCAGAAAGCAGGCCTGGTAATCCCTTCTGAAAGGTCTCAGCCTTAAAACCCTTACGGAGCTCTATTCTGCACACATAGGGTCACCATGAATCAGAATCAACAGGACAGCCACCATCAACAGGGGAAGGAGAGAGGATTTGAGTTTTTCAGAACAAGTAAATACCTCCCTGGGATTGCAAGCCTACCATTTGGGTAGACCAAGCAGATGTTGGCAGCTAGAAAAATCCCTCAGCCAAGAAACAGGCAATGGCTGAGAGAACTTGGTGCAGCTGAAGATGAAGTAATAAGGAGGTGGGAGATGGGTGCGGCAGCACAGTTTAGAAAATGTCTAAGGAATTACATCCAGTTAAAGTCAATCAGACCTCTTTGGGGATTGGCTCTATAACTTTTGTATCACTACAAAATGGTACACAAAAGAAGGAATTAATACTATTATATTTACTTCTTCATTAATTTGCTGAGGAATCTCAGACTGGTTACTTAAGAGCTTTATTTCTTCCTAGATATCCTTCCCTCAAAAAAAAAAAAAAATATATATATATATATATATATATGGAAACCCTGGTGGCGTAGTGGTTAAGAGCTACGGCTGCTAACCAAGAGGCTGGCAGTTCGAATCTGCCAGGTGCTCCTCAGAAACTCTATCAGGCAGTTCTACTCTGACCTATAGGGTTTCTATGAGTTGGAATCAACTCGACGGCAGTGGGTTTTGGAGATACATATATATACACCCTATTTGATATCTGTCACCCCAGTCAGTATTTAATTCAGAAGCTGTGGTTGGGCCAGTGCGTGGGTATCTCCTTCTGCCCCCTCTCCTTGCCCCCAGCATACCTCCCAAAGCTGTGAGGTGAATGAAAGCAGCAGAATACCCCTAAAGGGATGGCCCTTCATCAGTCAGAGGCACAGACAACAGTACAAACTTGGGTCAGACAGCCTTGGGTGAAACCCTGGCTCTCTTTCTACTTACTGCATGACTTTGGGCAAGTTAAATAACCTCTCTGTGCCTCACTTTGTCATCTATAAAATGGACATATCTACCTCACTTAGTTTTGTGGGGTGAGATGACAGAAGATATGGAAAGCATTCAGCATTGAGCTCAATACTTCTAATTTCTCAACATTTTCCCCTTCCTGTAATGCAGGGTAATGCCGTAAGAGTGGGTCAAAGATTGAGATTTTGAGGGTATCCCATTAAACAGAAGAGGGAACTGAAAGAGGGGAGTTAAGAAAATCATCCAAGAACACACAGCTAGTAAGTGGCACAGTCAGGATTTGGACCCAGACAGGCTGGCTCTGGAGTCTATGTTCCCGATCAGTATGGTTTACTGACTCATCAGAGAGAGGCGTGTGTTGAGTTGAATACTGGAAGCAGGAAGATAATGTAACAGGCTATTGAGTTGAATACTGGAAGCAGGAAGATAATGTAACAGGCTATTGAAATAATCCAGAAGTGCAAGAATGATGGTCCAAAGCAGAACAGGTGTGGATAGGAGTGGAATGGAGGTGGAGATGGGTGAGGTGAGATGTGGCAATGGAGGAATATGAGGACTTGTCAACCACTGCAGTCAGGGGAAGGGTGAGGGCGGCTGGGGAAAGGAAAAAGGAGGAGGATCAGTGGTGGTTTGTATTCTGCAAGCCTGAGGCGGGCTTGTTTATTTTTTCGCCGTGTGTAACTTAGGACCAGAGAGTCTGGTCTGGGGGAAGATGATGGCACAAATAATCTTAAAAATATCCATTGAGTCAACAAATACTTATTAAGCTCCTGCTATATACGAAGCCTCCCATTAGGCCTTAAATGTAATTCAAAAGCACCTGAGAAGCTTGTTTTTAAAATTGCAGTTCTCAGAACTCACCACAGAAAATTAAATCAAAATCTCTGGGGGTGAGGCTGTGGGCAATGGTAAGTCTTAAAAGTGCCCCAGGTGATTCTAATATGCAGCCAGGGTTGGAATTCATTCTCTCATTTAGTCCTCACAGCATCCATATGCGGTTCTATTATTACTGTCTCAGAGAGGCTAAGTAAGGGCTAAGAAGGAGCAGAACCAGGACTCAAACTTCAGTTATGTAGCTGCGAAGTCAATACTTAGAGCTTTTATGCTAGCTTAGAGCTGAGAGGGATCCTGAAGATTACTAAATCCAGTCCCCTGCCCCTTTGCAGAGTAGAAAACAGAGGTTCAAAGGTGGGAGGTGGATGGCCGGAGGTTACCCACACCAGTAGTGCCAGAGTCCAGACCCCAACCTGGATCTCCTGAACCCCAGTCCAGAATTCATTGCTTCAAGCCAAGCTAGACTGTTTGGGGCTGGAATATTGAGCTAGAGAAGTTGCGAGGAGACCCTTCCGAGTGCTAGGTCAGTGTCAGACGGTGCTCCCTCGCTTCCAAACCTGGATAGTCAGACTCCACATCACAGGAACGTAGCGAGGAAGGAAGCTCCGGCAGGCAGCCCTCACCCCACCACCCCCTCAGGTCCGCACAATAGCTCCGGCTCTGTGACAGCCAGATCCTTATTAATCGGCCCGTGCCATCTCGCCTCCTGCCCTCGCTGCACTTACACAGCACCTGTTGTAGGGATTAAGCGAAAAAAAATCCCTCCGCTCCGAGGCACAACAGTAACAACATGGAAGCCCACTGGGAAGGCAGCTCGCCGTGCTGGCTTGAAAAATAACGAAGGTGACATTTAGGGGGTTGCTCTGGCCTCCCTGTCACTGAGTCTCATCATTAATTGAACCGTCTTTGTTACAGACAAACTTTCTAGTGAGTCTTGGAGCGGCGGGGAGGGGTCTTCCTGTCCTCTGTGGCCTATTAGAGATGTAGGGGGCTTCTTTCCCTCTGTCCCCCCAGTCACCTGAAATCTAGCCCCTGTCCAATTCCTGGAGCTCAAATGCCATTTCTGGAGAAGCATAATTGGCTGCTGTTGACGACGGGAGAAAAGGCAAGAAGCATACTGTGACGGGAAGGGGTCTGCTAAACATCAGTGCTCTGCCTAGCTGATAGAAGCTATTTATTGAATGCCCACATGGGTCATTCATTCATTCATACATACATTCATTCATTCAACGATTAATTATAGGTGCCTATTTTTATTTTATGTATCAGATACTGTACTAAGTGCTGAATATGCCATGATGAATCAAATAGGCACGGCCCCTGCCTTCTTGGAGTGTATAGTCCAGAGCTGTGCTGTCCAAGATGGTGCCTACTAGCTACATGTGGCTATTGAAATTTAAATTGATCTAAATTAAATATAATAAAAAATTCAGTTCCTTATTCATGCTAGCCACATTTCAAGTGCTCCATGGCCACATATGGCCAGTGGCTACCATATTGGACAGGCAGGGAACATTTCCATCATTGCAGAAAGTTCTATTACACAACACCAATCTAGGGGGGCAGGAAGATTCTTTCTTTCTATTCTTGCATCCACTCCTCATAAAACCTTTCGAGGTGAGTGTTGTTTTCCTTATTTTAAATAGGTGATCAGCTCATCTATTATGGAGCCTGAAGAGAGAGCTAAGGATTTTAAGTGTTGCATTAGTAAATGAGGGAGAAAGATGTGGCAGTCTGCTTCCGTAAAGATTTACAACCTTGGAAACCCTATGGGGCAGTTCTGTTCTGTCCTATAGGGTCTCTATGAGTCAGAATCAACTGGATGGCAATAGGTTTGGTTTCGGTTTATTAGTTGCCTATTGCTGTGTAAAAATCACTCCAAAACTTATTAGTGTCTTAAAACATCTGTGATCTCGTATTTTCTGGAGCCAGGAATCTGGGAGCAGTTTAGCTAGGTGGTTCTGGCTTAGGGCCTCATATAAGGTTGTAGTTAAGCTGTTGGCTGGGGCTGCATCATCTAAAGGCTTGACTTAGGCTGTAGGATTTGCTTCCAAGAGGACTTACAAGGCTGCTGGCAGGAAGCCTCCATTTCTTGATTGTTGACTGTGTCAGATCTTCACCACATGGCCCTCTCCACAAGGCCTCTTAAGTGCTCTCAAGATGTAAGAACTGCCCCGCCCCCTACAGGTAATACAAGAAAGAGGCGAGGGAAAGGGGAAGAGAAACAGAGAGAGATCCCAAGACAGAATCCAAAGTTGTTTCATAGCCTAATCTCACAAATGACACACCAGCATTTCTACCATATTCTATTCACTAGAAGCAAGTCACGAAGTCCAGCCCACACTCGACTGAGAGAGGAATTAAGCTCCATATCTCAAAAGAAGGAGTATCGAAGGATTTGTGGATATAAGTTAAAGCAACCATAAGCATGAGCTGGGCTGAGTGCCCAGGGCTGCCTTTGAGCAGAGTGCATGGATGGGTCAACCAGAGTTAAAGGCACATAAACATCATTCGACCATCCAGGAGCTCTGGGACAAACTCAGAAGAGCAGCAGCAGGCCTGACCTTATCAGATAAAGACACTGGTACCAGCGGAACATATCAGCAGTGTGGAGATATGTAGGGAGGAGACAGGTAAGGAAGGGCCCATTGTCTGTAATAAAGTTGGATATGAACTCAGTCTGCATAAAGCATTTCTCCTAAACAGGTTGTACATGGGGAAGATACCAAACCAAAAAAAGAAAAAAAAGTTGCCGTTGAGTTGATTCCGATTCATAGCAACCCTGTAGGACAGAGTAGAACTGCCCCCATAGAGTTTCCAAGGAGCGCCTGGTGGATTCTAACTGCTGACCTTTTGGTTAGCAGCCATAGCACTTAACCACTGCGCCACCAGGGTTTCCATGGGGGCAGATAAACACTTCCAAAATTGCGTTGTTTTATTTCTGGCCAGAGCATCTTCCATGAGTCCCTGTCTAAACATGAGTCCTCACTCAGTCTTTGGCTTTGACATATTGGGGCTTCTTGTAGTTGATGTCTGCATGACTAAGTGGATTTACAGGTTTATATTATCTGAAATACTAGAGTTGGGGGAAGGTGATGGAAATCTTCTGTACCAGTAGAGGTCCACTGGTTATCCCAGGGTCAGGTACTTGAAAGAGTTGCCTAAAATAAAGGTGAGATATGCAATTGTCTTTTAGAAAAAGACAAGGGTTACCAATTTCCTGACCTTTTCTGTAATGAAATTATTTTTTGGTAGTCTCTTACAGTTAAGACAATGACTATATTCAAGTTCTGAAATAAATTGAACTTTGGACTAGATTTTTGAATAACTACTTCAGAAAGTATTAAATCAGAGATTTCAAAACATAATATTTCTTTGAGCAAAATTTTTACCCGTTAAATAAATAGGATAATTTTTTTTTTCTTTTTGAAAAACTCCGTGGTGAGCTGGAAACTGAAGCTATTAATTTGAGCTAATTTGTCTTAAGCTGGAAGTGTTTTATTTTACTTTTTAGGGGTGCGGGAGGTGTGAGTACTGAACTTTTGAGTTTGTTTAAGGGCCATGCCAGGCATCTAACGAAGTATTCCCTTGGCTCCTGCCTGTTGTCAGGCTTTTTTTGAACATTCTTTGAGCTATCTAGTACCCTTCTAATAAATTCCTGTTCTGGTTAAGTTATTCAGAGTTGCTTTCTATTACTTGCATCCAAAACCTAATATAGAAAGACCATCCTTAAACTAGATGATGAAATGCATGAAGGTTTTCTAGAGCAAGAACAACATGGTGCTGTACAGATGGCCAATTCCCTCTCAATAGCTTTCCTGTTCCCTCCTGCCTTCCAGTCCCTGCCCCAGGGCTCATGCGACACTTTAGTTTTGTTTTATTCCGTGGGCCTGTCCAATCTTTGGCTAAAGGGTGAACCTCAGGAGTGGCCTCATTACTGAGCTGAAAGGGTGTCTGAGGGCCATACTCTCAGGGTTTCTCCAGTCTCTGTCAGGCCAGCAAGTCTGGTCTTTCTTTTTGAGTTAGAATTTTGTTCTACATTTTTCTCCAGCTGTGTCCAGGACCCTCCACTGTGATCCCTGTCAGAGCAGTCAATGGTGGTAGCTGGGCACCATTTAGTTGTAATGGACTCAGTCTGGTGGAGGCTGTGGTAGATGTGGTCCATTAGTCCTTTAGACTAATATTTCCCTTGTGTCTTTAGCTTTCTTCATTCTTCCTTGCTCCCGAAGGTGTGAGACCAATGGAGTATCCGAGATGGCTGCTCACAGGGTTTTGAGATCCCAGACACTACTCACCAAAGTAGAATGTAGAATGTTTTCTTTATAAACTATGTTATGCCAATTGAGCTAGAATGTTCCCGGAGATATGCAGTCAATCTTAATATAGATAATGGAGAAAAAGAATGTGGGATTCTGGGGATTAAAAAGTGGTTTCCTAGGGTTTAAAAGAAAGCATAATTCATTTCCAGCCTCTATGCTTATGAGTTGGAATCCAGTTGATGTCAGTGGGTTTAGTTTTGGTATGCTTTTCTCTAAAGCAAAATTATGGTATCTATTAGACCCGTCACTAAATCTTGTTACTTACTGTGCTAAGAAAGATATATATATATAGATATATATATATTGAATTTTGTTGTGCTTTAGGTGAATGTTTACAGCACAAATCAGTTTCTCATTCAAAAGCTTATATACAAATTGTTTTGTGACATTGGTTGCAATTCCCTCAATAAGTCAGCATTCTCCCCTTTCCTTTTCCACCCTGAGTTCTCTGTGTCCATTTGTCCAGTTTTCATATCCCTTTATGCCTTCTTGTCTTTGCTTTTGGACAAGTGTTGCCCATTTGGTCTCGTATACTTGACTGAACTAAGAAGCATGTTCCTCATGTGTGTTATTGCTTTACTTCAAGTGATAAAATATTTTAAAAATATTGCTTATTTTTACATCATTTTTTATTTCCATTAAAAAAATCCATTTATATGTGTTTTATACTTAAATATTAGTATAAAATACAGTATATAATTTATAAATAAGGAAATATGCATACATTGACACTAGATGCTCAAAATTTTCTTTTCCAGTCCAGACATGTGATCAAAATGTATGAAAACCACAGTTATTTCTCCTAACATGGTTGGAATTTGTGTTCAGTCTCTCGAAGAAATTCTAAGTAAGGAAAATGCAGAGATGGAGAGTGTCATGGGTGGAATTATGTTCCCCCAAAATATATGTTGTAAATCCTAACCCCATTAAAAAAAAAACCTTGCCATCAAGTTAATTCTGACTCATAGTGACCCAATAGGACAGAGTAGAACTGCCCCATAGGGTTTCCAAGGAGCAGCTGATGGATTCGAACTGCTGAGCTTTTTGATTAGCAGCCAAGCCCTTAACCACTGCACCATCAGGGTTCCCCTAACCCCTATGCCTGGTTGTAATACCACTTGGGAATGTTTTTTCTTTGTTATGTTAAGAGGCTACATGAATATAGGGTGTGTTTTAAGCCAATCACTTTTGAGATATAAAAAGAGCAGATTAGGCAAGCAGAGATGGGGGAAGATAGATGCCATAACACATGGAGATCTTCAAGGAGCCAAGGAATAGAAGCCAAAAAGAGACAAGGACCTTACTCCAGAGCTGGAAGAGAAAGCCTTTCCCTAGAGCTAGCACCCTGAATTCAGACTTCTAGCCCCCTAAATTGTGAGAAAATAAATTTCTGTTTGTTAATGCCACCCACTTACCAAAACAAAAACAAAACCACTGCTGTTGAGTCAATTCCCACTCATAGGACAGAGTAGAACTGCCCCATAGAGCTTCCAAAGAGGGCCTGGTGGATTCGAACTGCTGACCTTTTGGTTAGCAGCCATAGCACTTAATCACTATGCAGCCAGGGTTTCCACCCACTCACAGTATTTCTGTTATATAGCAGCACTAGATGACTAAGACAGGGAGAAAGGAGAGAGCAAAATGGAGATACACGAGAGATGGAGGCTTTGAAGAGCAAGAGCTCTTCAGGCATCACCAAGCAGAAAGAAAGAGAGTAATTTTTTTCTGAAGTTGTTTTCACATAATCACAGTAACTAAGGAAGAAACTACAAGTGACCCAGCCAAATTATTAAAAAAGAAAAAGAGAGAGAAGAGGAAGGTGTATGTCAAAAGATACAGAGCCAGGCTAGTGTCAAAATGAACAGCGGTGGTCCTGTGGGTGCCCCAGCAGGATGCCAGTGAAGGGATTGAGCTCTCACTGTGGCTGAGTTATTCCAAAGGGCTCCTGGTTTCTCTCTGTTTTCATTTTCTATCTCGATGAGAAATATGCTGATTTTCACCCTGTCTCAGGACAAATAGAACTTTGACATACAGTTCACAATTTACCTAACTGATTTCATCTACTTCTGCCACTTATCATGTTTCTGACAATTACAAATACTCCTTCCTCCCTCTGAGGAGCTGTGGGGCATCCATGATCCCACTGGTGCCCCCTTGATGTTATAGTCGTGGGTGTTACATTTCCATTTCGAAATGCAGATAAACAAATGGAGGCTTGAAGGGGTAATGCTACTTGCCCAATGGCTCATAAGAGGTAAGTGGCAGAGCCAGGATTTGGACCCAGGTTAATCTGAAGAGGTTTCTTAACTAAATTCTTTTCTTTGACCATACCCCAAGGGTCTTCAGCCTGGATCCCCTCTATCCCAAGGTACCTCAACCAGTAGCAATTTTTTGGAGGTTGAGGGTACCCTCAAGCTATTCTCATAATTAAGAAGCCTCATAAAAATGGCATAAACAGGTTATTTCTTAGAGGATACAGTGTATTATTGGATAAAACCTTTCAAAGGTGAAATCAATGATGCATATACATCATAAATGGGGTCACTGGTGGTCAGAATATGGGGAGCTGTTGCTTTAGATTTTTATAAGATAAGATCAATGTCCTGTATCAAGTCCGTTAAACTTCATATAGCATGAGATCAGGGCAGACTGCTTACTAGGTATGTGTTATGGATTGAATTGTGTCCCCCCAAAATGTGTGGAAATTCTAATTCCTGTACCTGTAAATATGGACCTATTTGGAAACAGGAGGTTTCTTTTGTTTTGTTAATGACGTTATACCAGTGTAGGGTGGATCCTGAACCTAATCACTTCTGAGTTATAAAGAGACCAGAAGAGACACTGAGACTCACAAGGGGAAGACAGACACTATCTGACTGTGGAGGTGGGTGCAATCTCCAAGCCCAGGAATTTCAAGGATTGCCAGCAGCTACTAGAAGCTGAAATAGACCACGAAGGGCCTCCCTTTGGAGCCACCTCCTGAATCTGGACTTCTAGCTGCATGAATTGTGAGAAAATAAATGCCTCTTCTTTAAAGCCAACCACTTGTGGTATTCCTGTTACGTCAGCACTGGACAACTAAAACAGATGAGACCTCAGGGTACTAATTTGACCTTATTGTGCTTCAGTTTCTACATTTGTAAAATAGAGATAAAAATAGTACCTACCTCCTAGGGTTATTGTAAGGATTAAATAAATTGAAACATGTAAAGCACTTGAAACAGTTTTTTGCACACAGTAGAAAGTCAATGACAGCCATCATTGTTATTGTTGACCTCAGTTTCCTCATCTGTAAAATGGGGACAATTCATGTACTACCTTTCTCATAGGCTTATTGTGAGGCTCACATAAAATGGTGCAAAAGTGCTTTATAAACTGTAACTTGCTCTGAAGATGAGAGAGTGTGCTGTAATTTTTACTCTTATGACTCCTATATGAAACTAGTCTATGAACAGCATATTCCAGCTGAGAAGCTAAAAGCTTTGTTCCTTTGGAGCTACGGTGTGTCCCCGTAAAGATCAACATTGGTAGTAGGAAAAGAGGAAGATTTAATTACCTCAAGCCTTAGCACCTTCCCCACTGAGAACAGAGGCCTCTTGGTGAGAGGAGTGGCTGGGTGTAGAAGTGGCAGGCCATTGTGTGAACACCTGGGGAATCCCAGACCACAAGCTCTGGCACCTTCCTAGGGCCAGATAACTCGACAGAGGCAGAGCTAGCCCTTAAGGAGAAGGTGTGAACCTGTGTCTTTGAAGAGGCCATGGGCTGTGATAGAATTTGTTGAAGTGTGGCACCATAGGGAGAAGGCTAGGGCTGCCTTTCCTGCCCTTGCACGCGTGTGTCTTCATGCACAGAGCATGTGATGCTGTGTATGCACAACTAGTACCCACGAACTAATGGGTGTGTGCACCCACATCCTGAGTCTGATATGCATGCAGTCATTTGCACATTCGTGAGTGTATGTGCATGTTCCTGGCAAACCTACATACAATGCAAAATGTGAATGAGTTTGCATGTGGCCGCTGTAACTGCATCCATAGGCCCAAGTGTCTGTCTCCACAGTGGATGCAGATCTGTATGGCCATGTGGACTCAACTGCGTAAGTCCACAGGCTCACAGACATGCACTTGTCATGAGTCTCAGTAGTGTCCAAGAGGCTGAGATAGAGCAAGCTGTGGGCATGCCCCCTGGGACCATTTGTGGAGCTGGGTCTCTCAGAGACTGGGTGAATGCCCCAAAGCTAGGAAGAGAGAAAAATTTGGTTGGGGGAAGCTGAGCTCACAGCCACAAGCAAATGGAGCCTGCGTCTAGCCAGAGGGGTCAAGGAGGATCAGAATATTAAATGACAGAAGATGTAGAGCCTGGGCTGGGAAAGAGGGGAAGGGGAGAATATAGGGAAGGGGAGAATATAGGGAAGAGCACAGTGTAGACGTGGGGAAGCAGAGCATTCTGGCTAACAGATATACAACTGCCAGGCAGGTACAGGCAGGGTAGCTTTTTTTTTTCTTTTTTAACCAGGCATGTCTTCTGAAGAGTGCCACACCTGCTGCACCATGTATATGCATCAGGTCGGTTGTGTGTTGGAGTGTGGTCGTGCATACATGGGGTCTGTATTTGTATGAGTCTTTTCTGGGGTTTGGCATGTGATATGATTGCATCTTCAGGATACTGGCTTTTACCCAAACAGCATTTAGACAGCACCTACTGTATGCATGAGGTGTTTAGGAGGGACCAGAATGAAGTGGGATCATGTCCTGTATTCTTGAGGCTCTTTCATTCTAAACTGGGGAAGGAAACATGAGAACATGCAGTGCACAGCCAATTAAAAAAAAAAAAAGCAGTTGTGGAGTTGATTTCCACTCACGGCAACCCCATGTGTGTCAGAGTAGAACTGTGCTCCACAGGGTTTTTTAAAAGATGATTTTTCTGAAGTAGATCATCAGGCCTTTCTTCCAAGGTGCCTCTGGGTGGACTTGAACCTCCAGCCTTTTGGGTAACAGCTGAGCACGTTAACCATTTACACCACCCAGAGAAAAATTACAAGTTGCATAAAAAAGGTGGGAAGGAACTCTACCATCTAGATTTGTGTTCAAGTCTAGACTCTGCCATTTACTAGCTGTACGGACTTGGATGGAAACCCTGGTGGCATAATGGTTAAGTGCTATGGCTGCTAACCAAAAAGCCGGCAGTTCGAATCCGCCAGGCGCTCCTTGGAAACTCTATGGGGCAGTTGTACTCTGTCCTATAGGGTCGCTATGAGTTGGAATCGACTCGACGGCACTGGCTTTGGTTTGGTTTTGGTATGGACTTGAATACCTTATTTTACCTCTCTGAGTTTCATTTCCCTCATCTGTAAAATAAGATAATAACACCAATATCACAAGGTTGTTGTGAGACTAAAAGGAAGTAATATATATGAAGTTACCTTAAAAAAAAAAAAAAAAGGAACCAAACCCATTGCCGTCGAGTTGATTCCGACTCATAGCGACCGTATAGAACAGAGTAGAACTGCCCCATAGAGTTTCCAAGGAGCTCCTGGTGGGTTCAAATTGCCAACGTTTTGGTTAGCAACCATAGCACCATAAAGTACAAAGCAAATATAGTGGATGTGGGCTTGGTCAAAGCAGCCTTCTTGGAGGAGGACATGAGACTGACCAGTGTGATGGGAAAGGAAAGAATGCAGACCACCCTGAACTCCACATGGGTCAGCCTTAACCTTGTACCTCAGTGGTACCCAAACCCCTGGCTCCATGGAGTCAGGGCAGAAGAGGACCTTATGTTACTGAGGCAGAAAGAGATTTAGAAGGGACTGATCCAAAGCTTTTCCAGAAGGTTGTGAAAGGCGCTGCTAACACAGAGCACCTACTCTGTGAAGCACACATTCCAAACATTGTTTACTGGCAGAGCTGCCGTTCGTATACACAGCACATTCTTCAAATAAGAAACAGACACAGCCTCTGGGCAGATGCAGCACCACGGTGCCCAGCTTGGTGAGCTGTTAGCAACTCGGTGTGAACGCAAAATAGAGAACTGTGCCTCCTCCAGGCAGACAGCTCCCTGAGTACGAAGCTTGGCCAACAGAGCACGAGCTAGGCTGCAGCCCCCACTTCCCCCCCTCCCCCAGGCAGATGCCTGCATCACCATACTGAGGGGCCCTGTGTTTTCAGCCTTGCCAGGGTAGGGGCAAGGAGCCTTGGCGATGCAATGTGAAGTGCTCAGCTGCTAACTGAAAGGCTGGCGGTTTGAACCCCCCACCAGTTCTGTGGGAGAAAAGACCTGGTGATCTGCTCCAGTAAAGATAACAGCCTAGGAAACTCTATGGGCAGGTCTACTCTGTCACATAGGGTCGCTATGAGTTGGAATTGACTCAATGGCACACAACAACAACAGAGTAAGGGCAGCCCTCATGCCAGGCACAAAAGATGCAGCAACGAACAGGACACTGTCCCCACCTCCAAAGGAACTCACAATTTAGCAGACGACACAACAAGTGCACAGTCAATCACTATGAACAATTCCATTGGAAAGGGAGGCTGTAGGGTCAAGGGACGAACCAAACCAAGCATAGAAGTCAGGTGGTTCCCAGAAAGATGTGAGAAGGATCCGGTATAGAGTGCAGTTCAGGTACATCTGTGGCACCCAGCCATGGTAGGGGTGCAGGGTTTTTACATGTTGATGCCGTCCTGTCAAGCTGATGTATTAAAATGGCTCCTGAATCAAAATGGCTCCATTAAAATAATAATGTTGTTGTTATTTGCCATTGAGTCAATTCTGACTCATGGAGACCCCCACGGGTACAGAGTGGAACTGCTCCATAGGGTTTTCAAGGCTATGACATTTCAGAAGTAGATCACCAGGCCTGTCCTCCAAGGTGCCTCTGGGTGAGTTCAAGCGGCCAACCTTTTAGTTAGTAGTCAAGCGCTTAACTATTTCTGCTACCCAGTGAATCCTAAAATAATAATAGATAACTTTTTGGGCACTTACCCTGTGTTTTAATTAATTTGATCCCACAACAACCTTATATAGAGGAAGCTTTATTATCCACATTTTCAGATGAAGAAACTAGAGTGTTAAATAACTTGCCTAAGGTTACTCAGCTAGTTACTTCTGAGATGAACAAATCTAAGGCAGTGTGGTGGCCATGAGATTGTGCCTGTGAGGTCTCCAACTTTAGGGAATGTAATTGACCCACAGACCCAACTGCTGCTCGCTGAAATTCAGTCACTGACTTTGTGCTATTACCAGCAGGGCAGGAATACTCAGGCAGCCATTCCTAGGAAATACATGATTCCTCTCATGGCAACTTTGGCTCAAGGACTCCCAGACAGCCTTGACAGACTTTTCTTAGAATTGTACTGCAGTCTAAGACACCTCCCCAGCTTCCTCATTTCCTCTCACAGGCATTTTCCTTAATAGTTGTCTTGAATGTTTAACCCCATCTTAGTTTCCACTTTCTCAGATTTCAGCTCTCACAGATGAGGTGGGTAGATCGGAGTAGAAGCAATGTGGGTGACCAGAGGAGGTCCCCAAAGCATAGGATTCTGAGTCTGGGAGGCAGATAAAAGGGACATTCAGGGAGGAAGCAGAAGTTGTTGTCACCTGAAGCCCTGTCTCAGATCTTTATTCCTCATCTTCAGGCCTCTGAGATGCTGTTCTTTCTCAAAGGAGAATCTCCCTCCCCTGCTCACCCTTCCTCTCTTCCCTCCACCTGGCTTTTACTTGGGTTTCATTTGGAGGACCCTCCTTCCAGGAAGCCTTGACACCACTGGTTGGGTGATGTGCCATCTCTTTGTGCTGCCCCAGCCCTTTTGGCCTCCACCCATCACAGAACTTACCACACTGCACTGGCAACCCTGTTTATGCATCTGTACTCCTAGTGGTACAATGGTTAAGCAGTGTGCTAAGTGAATGGTCGATGGTTTGAACCCACCACAAGACTCCATGGGAGAAAGACCTGGCAATCTCTTTCCATAAAGATTAAACACAAAACCAAACACAAACCCACTGCCATTGAGCTGATTCCAACTCATAGCAACCCCACAGTGTTTCCAGGGCTGTAAATCTCTACAGAAGCAGCCTGCCACATCAGTGCTCCATTCAGAAAAGATTGTTGTTGTTAGGTGCCATCAAGTTGGTTCCGACTCATAGTGACCCTATGTACCACAGAACGAAACACTACCCGGTCCTGTGCCATCCTGAAAATCGTTGCTGTGCTTGAGCCCATTGTTGCAGCCACCATGTCAATCCACCTCATTGAGGGTCTTCCTCATTTCCGCTGACCCTGTATTTTACCAAGCATGAGGTTCTTCTCCAGGGACTGATCCCTCCTAACAACATGTCCAAAGAATGTAAGATGTAGTCTCGCCATCCTTGCTTCTAAGGAGCATCCTGGTTGTACTTCTTCCAAGACAGATTTGTTCGTTCTTTTGGCAGCCCATGGTATATTCAATATTTTTTGCCAACACCACAATTCGAAGGCGTCAATTATTCTTTGGTCTTCCTTATGCATTGTCCAGTTTTCACATGCATATGATGTGATTGAAAATACCATGGTTTGGGTCAGGCACACCTTAGTCTTCAAAGTGACATTTTTGCTTTTCAACACTTTAAAGAGGTCCTTTGCAGCAGATTTGCCCAATGCAATGCATGTTTTGATTTCTTGACTCCTGCTTCCATGGATGTTGACTATGGATTCAAGTAAAATGAAATCTTTGACAACTTCAATCTTTTCTCTGTTTATCATGATGTGGCTTATTGGTCCAGTTGTGAGGATTTTCGCTTTCTTTATGTTGAAATGTAATCCATACTGAAGGCTGTGGTCTTTGATCTTCATTAGTAAGTGCTTCAAGTCCTCTTCACTTTCAGCAAGCAAGGTTGTGTCATCTACATAACACAAGTTCTTAATAAGGCTTCCTCCAATCCTGATTCTGCATTCTTCTTCATATAGTCCAGCTTCTCAGATTATTTGCTGAGCATACAGATTGAGTAGGTATGGTGAAAGGATACAACCCTGATGTACACCTTTCCTGACTTTAAACCAGTCAGTATCCCCTTGTTCTGTCCAAACAACTGCCTCTATGTACGTATGTACAGGTTCCTCATGAGCACAATTAAGTGTTCTGGAATTCCCATTCTTTGCAACATTATCCATAATTTGTTATGATCCAAACAGTTGAATGCCTTTGCATAGTCAATAAAACACAGGTAAACATCCTCCTGGTATTCTCTGGTTTCACTCAGGATCCATCTGACATCAGCAATCATATCCCTGGTTCCACGTCCTCTTCTGGATCCGACCTGAATTTCTGGCAGTTCCCTGTTGATATACTGCTGTAGCCACTTTTGAATGATCTTCAGCAAAATTTTGCTTATGTGTGATATTAATGATGTTGTTCAATAATTTCCACATTCGGTTGGATCACCTTTCTTGGGAATAGGCATAAATATGGATCTCTTCCAGTCAGTTGGCCAGGAAGCTGTCTTCCAAATTTCTTGGCATAGATGAGTGAGCACCTCCAGCGCTGCACCTGTTTGTTGAAACATCTCAGTTGATATTCCGTCAATTCCTGGAGCCTTGTTTTTCACTAATGCCTTCAGTGCAACTTGGACTACTTCCTTCAGTGCCATCGGTTCCTGATCATATGCTACCCAGAAAGGACTACAGCCTAGCAAATCCTGTGGGGCAGTTCTGCTCTGTAACACATGGAGTCACTATGAGTCAGAATCAACTCTACGGCACAAAACAACAACAACCCCTACTGGGTGGGAAGCGCCTTCAGGATGGGTCTGAGTCCATGCTGTTTATCGCTGTATTCTAGTGCCTAGTGCAGCAGTGCCTAGCAGGTGTTAAGTAAAGAAATACACTAGTAAATGGATGTGTAGTCTCATAGCAGATACAGTCGATTCCCGTTGTTTGTAGTAGTTGTATTCTATAAAATCCCTGTGAACACTGAATTAGTGAATACCAGACCAGTCGTATTCAACCTCAGCTGGCAACACGCACTTCACTGTGTGCATGTCCACAAATGACCATGAAGGTGCCACAAATATAAGTTTTGGGGTTATAAGTAAATTTTACCAAGTAGGCGGATTTGTAAATACAGAATCTGTGAATACTGAGATTGACTGTACATCACTTGCCTTGTGTAAAATAGATACAATACCCAGAGGCAGTGCCCCATAGTAGAAAGAACACAACTGGGACCAGAGACATGCTGGTGTGAACCTGGCTCTGCTTGTGAGCAGCTGGGTGGCTGTGGCTGTTCTTATCTTTGCTGAGCCTCAGCTTCCTTATCTGTAAAAAGAGGTGACAATGCCCAGCTTTCAAAGTTGCTGTGAAGATTAAAAATAAAATACATGAAGCATATAACAAAGTGGCTGGCACAGTAGTAGAAACTCAAATATGTCAGACCCCCTCAGCCACCCCACTGCAGACCTATCACCCACGTGTAACTGTGCTCTGACAGAAGCAGACCCTCTGCCCTTCTATTTCTAGCTTAATGAAAATAGTTACTGATGCTCTGCCATCTCTTCTACCTGCCTTCTCTCTTCTCAGTCCTCAGTTTTCTCATCTCCTTCTTATTAAAAACGTAATAAACACATATTGCTCCCCAGCTACTGTCATACCCACTAGGATTCAGAAATAAGGAGGTGAGAGTCTTCTTACTAAGAGCTCGTGGCCCACTGAGGCTCGGCGAAAGAAAGAGGGTAGGAACAGGCATAAAAATAAGTAATTGTGACTCAGTGCAGTGAAAGCCATTGCATTAAGGCTCATTCAACTGCTAACACGCGGCTACATCCAGCCCAGGTTTTGTAAAATACAGCCGATTTCGAATCATTTTGTTACTTTGTAATAGAGGCAATGTGTTAGCTATGATTCAACATGTTTTAATTTTTAATTATGAAATACTTTAGGCATGTGAAAAGCACAGGTACGATGAACACTCAATGACTCAGTTTAAAATACCAAACCTGAATGTATTCCACTCTCTCTTGCCCCAGCAGTAACCTTGCTCATTCACTAGTATATTTTTGTACTTTTACTACATATGTATGTGTCTACAATGATATATTGTGACATTTTACATGTTGAATAACTTTATATAAGTGTTATATACTGTAAGTATCACTCAGCAACTTCTTTGTTTTGCTTAACAGTATGTTTTTGAGGCATTTCTGTGTTGATGCCTTGGTCTCTAATTCCATTCATTTTTTCACTGCCCTATAGTTTTCCATTGCATGACAATATCATAAAATTGATCTATTTTCCTGATAATAGACATTTAGATTGTTTCCAAGCTTTTGATATTTCAAATAGTGCTGCAGTGAACATTCTTGACCACGTGTTTCTAGCACATATACCAGAGTTTCCTTAGGGTGCATGCATGTCATTGGTGGCTGCAGGGTGCTTCTTCAACTTTATTAGGTAATGCCAAGTTACTCTCCAGAGTGGTTCTACTAATTGTTTCTCCTATGATTGAGTTTTTATACTCTTTTTTTTTTTTTCAGAAAAACAATCACATATCAGTTTTTTTTTCTTTTTAGACCAATTTTGGGTTGAGAAAATAGAATCACTCTGTCCATTAGAGTCCTCCAAGAAGCAAACAACAAGATGGGATTGGATGTGTAAAAGATTTACTGGGGTGGGGGTGGGAAGGTGGGATACCTATGCAGGATAAAGGGGGAAGGAAGGGAGCAGGAGAAGTCAGGGAAAACCTTCAAACCATGATGCATATCTGATACCTGTGAAAAGAGAGCAGGAAGGAGGGAGAATCAAGTAGGAAGAGCTTCTGACTGCAGTAAAGTTCTAAGAAGGTCTCAGCCAGGCCAACAGAGAGTCCCCAGACAAAGGTTGTCCATTAGAGGAGCCCTATGTCCATCAGGAATGGCCTAGGTCAAGCACTCCTGCCTTGCTCAGTCAATGGCTGGGGGCAGCCCAGGTGAAGCACTGCAGTGGTTCTGAAGATGTGGCAGCTGGAACATTGTCAACCATGCTCCTTACAATGGATTTTTTTGAAAAGTACCCCTCAAGGGGGATCTGAGTGGTACCCCTCTCTTGTGGATTGAATTATGTCCTCCAAAATATGTGTTGAAATCCTAACCCCGGCACTTATAAATATGACTGTTTGGAAAGAGGGATTTTCTTATGTTAATGACATCATACTACAGTAGGGTGGGTCCTAAACCTAATCACTTCTGAGTTATAAAGAGAGCAGAATAGATACAGAGACATTCACAGGGGAAAAAGGAAGACTGATGATAGAGACAGGTAACATCTACAAGCCCAAGAACACCAAGGATTGCTGGCAGCTACCAGAAATCGAAATAGACAAGAAAGAACCTCCTCCTAGAACTATGTCCCGAATTCGAGCTTCTAGCCTCCTGAACCATGAAAAAATAAATTTCTGTTCTTTACCCATTTGTGGCATTTGTGTTATGGCAACATTCAGAAAGTAAGACACCTTCCATGGCCACCACACTGTGGAGGAAGAAACTCACTGCCAGGTGGACTTTCATTCATTTGTTCATCCACCCTCTATCTCCTTCAAAAAAAAGTGAGATGTTTGGGAAGGTCATTACAGAACATCATTAAATCTGGGTCCAAAGGACTGTCATGGACATCACTGTTGGGGCCAGCAGTCACAACAAGCCACTTCCATTTATTTCTTGGTGTGTACATTGATCTCTGCCACCAGAAATCCACAGTCAAGATTCCAACAGGCTGCATGGTAGGATTCTGGAGTCCCATGGATCTGCATTTCAGTCTTAACTCTGCCCCTTGGTCATTACATAACCTTGTTCAAGTCATTTCACTTTTATCATCTGCACAATGAGGACAAACAGTCCTATCTCATGGACTTTTTGTGGGGATTATATAATTTGACATAAGTATAGTGCCTGGGCCACATAGTAGGTGCTTCATGAAACATTAGTTCCTTTTCTTGTCCCTCTAGACCATTGTCAGGTATAAAGAAATTTATTCTTGAATGCATTGCCTTGCCTCAAACCAAGATGTTAAAAAACTTACAGCCCTAGTTTGGCAATCTCAAGCTATCTACAGGAAGAGGGTGAATCAGAATGATCTCCACTGAACCTTCTTATTCACATCCATCACTCTTTCTAAAGCAGCATTTGTGATTAATCTCACTCTAGGGCTAAATCGGTCCCAAGCACTTCCAAGGCACTTGAAAAAGAAGCTCTCTGATTTATAGCAAACACCATTATTGAGCGGTGGCAGGGAAAGGCCATTGGGGATTTGTCTTGCGGGAAACTCTGTGCATTGGAGCCATTTCTTCTATTTTCCTAGATAAGAGCTCAATTTATTTCAAAATAGATGGATGGGATCCTGTTTTGTTCCTTTGGTTGGGTAAGAGGGAAACAGGAGTTGGATAATTTTAAAAATAAAAAATACTCAATTATTTTAAATTTGGGAAGCTTTTTATAGCTTACACAAATATCAGAACTCAGCAGAAGGATAGGCACATAGTAGGTCCTCAATAAATGTTTGTGGACATGTATAATCATCTCAATTTAATCCTCACGGTGGCCCTGTGAAGTACACTGAGGACATTCTTCCCAAATGACAAAGGGGGAAGGTGAGGTTCACAGGTAAAAATGGAGAGCTAGGAGTCTGATGCAGACCCAGGTCTGACCTTTCCCTTCACCACACCACCTCCCTCTGCAGTCCAACAGTAGTTGTAGAATCTATTCCTTGAGCTCAGATGCCTGAGACACTGCTCTATCAGAGTGAAAACGTTGTTAGCCAAGATTGCAGCTTTTTCCCCCTATTCTTTGTGTCCATTTGGTTCTATTCCAGGATATACTTATAGAACATTTGATTCTCACTCCCAGTCTATTTTCTTCAGTTCTGCCTGCTACTTAGAATCTCCTCTCCAACAACTCAAGATGATGGCCATCTTCCCTCTGCTGAACTTTTTCATTAATGGAGAGCTCCCTACCTGGCAAAGCTGCCCACTGTTGAGAGCTCTCCTTACTTGATTGGGCCAGCACATTCCCCTGGAAAATGTAACTCCCCTGGATAGTAGACCTTGGCCTCCAGGCAAAACAGTAGCAGTGAAAAGCTCAGACTCAGGAGACCTGGTTTGAATCCTGGCCCTTCCACTTACTAGCAGCATGACAGTGGGAAAGTTATTTAACTTAGCCTCAGTTTTCTTATTTGTGAGATGGAGATAACAACATTTTATCTGTAGGAGTACTCTTGGGTGCAAGTAAGAGAATATCCAATTAATAGTAGCATAAACAATATAGGTATTTAAAGACCCCATTTCACAAAAAAGTGATAGGATAATATCCATACGCCTACAAGGAAGACCAGTTAATATAACTATTATTCAAACTTATGCACCAACCACTAGGGTCAAAGATGAAGAAATTGAAGATTTTTACCAGCTTCTGTGGTCTGAAATCAATCTAACATGCAATCACGATGAACTGATAATTACTGATGATTGGAATTCAAAAGCTGGAAACAAAGAAGAAGGATCAGTAGTTGGAAAACATGGACTTGGTGATAGAAGTGATGCCGGAGATCCCATGATTGAATTTTGCAAGACCAATGAACTTGCAAATACCTTTTTTCATTAACATAAATGGTGACTATACACATGGACCTGGCCAGATGGAGTACACAGGAATCAAATCAACTACATCCACGGAAAGAGACAAAGGAAAAGCTCAGTATCAGTCAGAACAAGTCCAGGGGCCGACTGAGGATCAGACCATCAATTACTCATATGCAAGTTCAAGTTGCAACGGAAGAAAATTAGAAAAAGTCCACAAGAGCCAAAATATAACCTTCAGTATATCTCACCTGAATTTAGAGACCATCTCAAGAATACACTTGATGCATTGAACACTAAAGACCAGATGAGTTTGGAATTACATCAAGGACATCTATCACATATGCAGAAAGCAAGATGTCATTAAGAAGACAGGAGAGAAAGAAAAGACCTAAATGGATGTCAAAAGAGACTCTGAAAGTTGCTCTTAAACATCAAGTAGCTAAAGCAAAAGGAAAAAAAATGATGAAGTACAAGAACTGAACAGAAGATTTCAAAGGATGGCTCAAGAAGACAAAGTAAAGTATCATTATGGCACGTACAAAGATCTGGAGATAGAAAACCAAAAGGGAAGAACATGCCCAACATTTCTCAAGCTGAAAGAATTGAAGAAAAAATTCAAGCCTCAAGTTGCAATACTGAAGGATCTATGGGGAAAATATTAAACGAAGCAGGAGGCATCAAAAGAACATGGAAGGAATACACTGAATTACTATACTGAAAAGAATTGGTTGATGTTCAACCATTTCAGAAGGTAACATACGATCAGGAACTGATGGTACAGAAGGAAGAAGTCCAAGCTGCACTGAAGGCATTGGTGAAAAACAGAATACCAATTGAGAAGTTTTGACAAACGGATGCAGCGCTGGAAGTGCTCACTCATCTATGCCAAGAAATTTGGAAGACAGCCGCCTAGCCAACCGACTGGAAGAGATCCATATTTATGCCTATTCCCAAAAAGGTGATCCAACTGAGTGTGGAAATTATTGAAAAATATCATTATCACTTACAAGCAAAATTTTGCTGAAGATCATTCATAAGTGGCTACAGCAGTATATGAACAAGGAACTGCCAGAAATTCAGGCTGGATTTAGAACAGGACATAGAACCAGGGATATCATTGCTGATGTCAGATGGATCCTGGGTGAAAACAGAGAATACCAGGAAGATGTTTACCTGCGTTTTACTGACTATGCTAAGGCATTTGACTGTGTGGATCATAACAAATTATGGATAACACTGCAAAGAATGGGAATTCTGGAACACTTAATTGTGCTCATGAGGAATCTGTACATGGATCAAGAGGCAGTTGTTCGGACAGAACAAGGGCATAGTGCATGGTTTAAAGTCAGGAAAGGTGTGTCTCAGGAATGTATCCTTTCACCATGCCTCTTCAATCTGCATGCTGAGCAAATAATCTGCGAAGCTGGACTATATGAAGAAGAACGGGACATCAGGATTGGTGGAAGACTCATTAACAACCTGCATTATACAGATGACTCAACCTTGCTTGCTGAAAGTAAAGAGGACTTGAAGCACTTAGCAATGAAGATCAAAGACCACAGCCTTCAGTATGGATTACACCTCAACACAAAGAAAACAAAAATCCTTACAACTGGACCGTTAAGCAACATCAAGATAAATAGAGAAAAAATTGAGGTTGTCAAGGATTTCATTTTACTTGGATCCACAGTCAACACCATGGAAGCAGGAATCAAGAAATCAAAAGACATTGCATTGGGCAAATCGGCTGCAAGAAATCTCTTCAAAGTGTTAAAAAGCAAAGATGTTACTTTGAAGTCTAAGGTGCGCCTGACCCAAGCCATGGTACTTTTAATTGCCTTATGTGCATGTGAAAGCTGGGCAGTGAATAAGGAAGACTGAAGAACTGATGCCTTTGAATTGTGATGTTTGCAAAGAATATTGAATATACCATGGACTGCCAAAAGAACGAATGAATCTGTCTTGGAAGAAGTACAACCAGAATGCTCCTTAGAAGCAAGGCTGGGGACACTATGTCTCACATACTTTGGACATGTTATCAGAAGGGATGAGTCCCTGGAAAAGGACATCATGGTTGGTAAAGTAGAGGGTCAGGGAAAAAGAGATGGATCCTCAACAAGATAGACTGACACAGTGGCTGCAACAATGGGCTCAAGCATAGCAACAATCGTGAGGATGGGGCAGACCGGCAGTGTTTTGTTCTGTTGTGCATGGAATCCCTAAGAGTCGGAACAGACTCGATGGTACTTAACAACACCGCATGAACTACTGGCTTAGGGGAATAGAATTGCCTTGACTGACTTAAACAGTCATGATTTATTCTTTACAGTAGGGCACACTGTCACCTAAACAAAACGAAAGTTTACTGAGAAGGAAGTATGGCTGTTTGTTGGGCAACAGCAGTATTACAGTTAGGGTAAAATGGGATAAAAACTTGTTGCCATCAAGTCGACTCTGACTCAGAGTGACCCTATAGGACAGAGTAGAACTGTCCTATAGGGTTTCCAAGGAGCGGCTGGTGGATTCAAACTGCCAACATTTTGGTTAGCAGCTGTAGCTCTTAACCACTATGCCACCAGGACTCCCTATTATATTATAAAATGGGATAATAGATGAAAAATGCTTAGTAGAGGCCCTAATACAGTTTACTCCATAAGCGTTAACTGTTATGATTAACTATCATTATTATAAACATTATGAAATAGGCAGGGTCTCGCTGACCATCTCTTCTCCCATCCTGAGATTCAGGTCACACTGGTGTTCTACCTTAAGGATCATGTCCCTTTCTGAAAAGACGAAGTCACATTTGGCAGGGTCTTGTTGCATAGCTCGACAGGTGTTATTCACATTACAGTCTGGGTGAATGGTGCCCTCTGGAGGTGTGCAGGGTACAATTTGTGACCATTAGCCTCAGTCCTGAATAGAAGTAACACAGTTCTTTCTGTGCCATCTGTCCTTACGATACCATCTTCTCTGAGAAGTGACCACCTCCTATCCAAGGTATCTTCGATCCTACTAACTTTAGTTTTTGTTTTTGTTGTTGGGTTTTTTGTTTTGTTTTTTTGTCTCTCGTCCTTAGCTCTTTTCACAAGCCTCACTTAGAGACCTAGCCTGCCAATATCTTGGGTAAAAAGAGGGACAAGACGTTCCTCTCAAGGGACAGAGTCAGTGACTAGTTGACTCTGAACTTGACCATGAACTTGACCATGGCAGACTGCCCTCCCTAAGTCAAGAGGGCTGGGGGTAAGAAGGGCTCACTAGTTCTGTTGGGACATTTAAAACAGTCCTTTACTCATCAGTAAAGGGCTCAGAAACCAGGGAAGGCAATACCTGATTATTACTTAATGTGATTTTGAGTAGCAAATAAAAGAGTTTGTTGAAAAATCCTTCTTACATTTGACTCTTGGAGTTCTCTGTCTTAAAAAGGAATCTTTTAATTAATATGAGGCCTGGCAAGAAGCGAATCTCCTCTCAAGGCTTAGCTCCAAACTTACCCTTGTAAATTGTCATTGGAAGTGGGTTGAGAGGGAAGGAGAAGTGGCATGTGGTGGTGATGCAGCAGGTGCCAAGCAAACACTGAGCCAGGCACCTACACGTATAAGCCCGTTACCTTCTCACGGACATTCTCTGGCACAGGTATTACTGATTAGTTGATAGGAGAGGAAGCAGTCCCAGGAAAGTGAAGTCATTTGTCTAAGATCTACCTGATTTGATATTTTCTCATATCACACAGTATTTTCATGCGTTATAAACTAACTAGCCAGCTAAAGAGCCAACCTACAAACACCTAACACCTCCAAGTGGTGTTAAGCCTGAGGCCCGCAAGCTCCAAAATGTGAGGTAGTCTGACCTGTGAAGTCTGGATCAAGTCACTTAGGCTCTCTGGGCTCCAATTTCTTCATTCATAAATGAACTAGGACAAGCATATTCGCTAACAGAATGTTGTAGGAATCACATCAGCTACTGCATGTCAAGGGCTTATAAGAGGTCGCAGTAACGAATAGGGGCTATTATTATTGCTCCTGTTACTGCCCTTTTTGTTAGTGGCTTGATCTTACTGAGCTGTAACAACCTCATCTCCAGAACCATCCAACTGGAGTGCCCTCTGCAGAGTAAGTCTGAGCGCTGCTAAGCAGGTCTGCCCAAGGCTGGCTTGTCTCCCCAGCCTGCATTTCCTTCACCTGGGCTTCCGTCAGATTTCTGTGTTCGGATGAGGCCGTCCAGCGTTACTCTGCAATCTGTTCTGAATATTAAATAAACTTCTCCTGCTCCCGGATGAGCTGTCACGTGTGGAAATACCACTTTATGCCTGGACTATTTTTTTTTTATGGGTGGCTAGTAGGGTCACTCCAGACCCAGATCCTATGAATCACAGGTAACAGGTTCAAACTGTGAGGCTGCTCTGGGGACTGATCGTGTGGAATGATCAGCTGTTGTACTTGGACGTGTTTATGGCCACTCTGAGCACCACACAGGATCAGCTTCCAGGTCATCATCATTGGGCAGGGGGGACAGCACTATGAAGGGACAATGAGCAACATGTGAACAATACTACGGTTTACAAAGCCCACTTCTACCTGATGGTTGGCTCATTACATCCTCAAAACAACCCTAAAAGGTAAGGATTATTAAAAATATTTGCCGTGAGACCACGGGCAAGTGACTTCACCTCTCTGAACTTTAGTTTCTTCAATCTGTAAAATGGGGATGTTGTGGGGATTCAATAAAAAGGAGAAAGGGGAAAAGGAGGAGAAAAAAAGGAAGATTGATAGTTAACTGTCATAGTATGAGCTTCCCCCAACAGCAGGCTCTGAGAGAGGGACTAGTGTACAGGTAGTTTGCTTGGGAGGTGATTATGGGAAGCACAAGTGAGGGAGTGGAGAAAGTGAGACTGGGAAGAGACAAAAGCCACATAAAGCATGCATTAACGGGTGGGTTACAGCAATGGCCAACTGGGACTTGGTCCTACAGGGGACTCTCTGAGAAAACTATGGAACACACCCCAGAATCATTCCATCGGAGGATGGGGAAGCAGATGTACTGTGTGCACTGTCCGTGCTATCTGTGTGAGTGTGGGCAAGTTACACAGTCCTGTGAGTCCCCATTTCCTTGTCTATAAACTGGGGAGAATAACCTATGCCTCATGGAGCTGCTGTGAGGATTAAGAGACTAAGAAAGGTTGTGAAATCTTGCCTTAATATGGCTCAATAAACATTAGTTCCCATTCTCCCAGCTCGTCATCTGGAGAATGGGTTGGTGATTCCAGTTCAAGGCTGGTACTATTTCTCTAGACTTAAGTATCAGAATATAGAAATGATAGAAATAAGGAATTCTCTCTAGACCAGGGTCATAATGCCATATGCTTCAATTAGATAATAACACACACACATACACTCATAAGTCAGACCAAAACATGCTCCAAATAAAAGTTTCCCTTTTTCTCACACTTGAGAGAAAACAAATCATCCTCAGTTCTGGGTTGTATCAGATCAGGCAAATCACTCTTTTAGGAAATAACCTCTCTTTAATAATCTTATAGTCCAGACTAAGACGATGCTAAAATATAAGAATCAACATGGGTACAGCATTTTGGACGCTCTACAAAGCATATTCATGCTACTTTATCTAAAAGCCACAGTAACCCTTGGATGTAGGCAGTGTAAATATTATTATCCCATCTTCTCAAAGAGAAAATAAGACTAGTGATGTTGTTCTACAACATCACAGGGGAACAGTCATGGAAAAAATTAAAATCAACGTGTTTGTTTCTGTACAAAACCATTTTACTTTAAAAAATATATTTCCATCAACAGAATCCTTAAATAGAACACTCATCATCTCCAACCTACAAAAACATGATTATGCTTCATATACTGGTCAAAATTAATAAGTGGTTTTACTTTCTTTATATCCTTAAAAAAAAAAGGAAATTTGATTTTAGACTAGTGCTGCCCAAGGATGATGTCCCAGGCCCCTTGGAGTCTGTGAAGATGGCACTGGGAGTCCACCAACAATACTATTTCAAAGAGCAAAACTAAAACTTTTCTATTTTCTCTCACATAATAAGGCCATCCAGACTAATTAAAATCACAAATTACTTTTATTTTGGCAATGCCAGAAATCACATGATGATCAGAGGCCCTGATTGGTCTTTGATGATATCACAGAAATTCTGAGACCTGGAAACAGGACCACACTGACTTAGACCCAGGCCCGGCGATCCCAACCCCTAAGCAGCCAGCACAGAGATGGACCCTGATTGTGAGTGAAGAGACACTCCAGCTTGAAGACAGAGAGAACTTTGTTGTGTAAAACTCCTTGTGCACAGACCCAGGTAGTGTGAAAGGAGTCCTCGGTGATGTAATGGCTGGGAATCACTGGCCTAATTTTGAAGGTTATGGTTTTCTGATGGAAGTTAAGGGGCAAGGTGTAAAGGGGGTAGAAAAAACACAGATAGGGTTTTCTTTCCAGTAATGAAGTGAGAGGTATTTCTCACCACAGATTAAATAACTCTCTGTTGTTGTTATTGTTAGTTGTCAAGGAGTCGATTCTGACTCATGGCGACCCCATATGTGCCGAGTAGAACTACTCCAAAGGACTTTCAAGGCTATGACCTCTCAGAAGCAGATAGCCAGGCCTGTCTTCTGAGTCACCTCTGGGTGGATTTGAACCACCGTCCTTTCAGCTAGTAGCCCAATGCTTAACAGTTTGCTCCACCCAAAAATATACTTTGAGGTGATTAACAGGAATTTTATTCTTCACGTGTGTGAATATGCTTAAAATGCTTTTAAATAAGGAAAAAGAGGGCATTGGGTTTGCCGTTCACAAGTGAGGGGTGAGGGGAAATCAGTACTTCTCATTTCCTTTATGAGACTTGTCAACTGAAATGGCGGTAAACAGATGAAGAGCACAGGCTTTGGAGTTAAAAGACGAGGGTTTGAATTCAGTTCTGCCATTAAGAGGTCAGCTGCGCTGGACACACATGTAATATCTTTAAGCTTCCATTTCCAGATAAAAAATGGAGATAATATCTCTCCCTCTCCAAACAATCTGCTATTGCAGAAAGAGCACTAAATTACAAATCAATAAATCCTTCAGTTCTAATCCCAGTTCAGCCAGTTGCTTGAAGTGCATACTTGGGTAACTTGCCTAATTCCTCCAAGCTTTAGTTTTCTCCCCTATGAGTAACACCACTTGCCAATCTCTAGGTTGGTTTTGAGGATACGAGATTCATTCAAGTTAAAAAATACCTTATAAATGATAAAGCAATGATGTTAATGGAAATTTAGTATCACACCAACTTAAAACTTATGCTATATTATTTTTGCTCAAATGAAGCCTCATTTCCGATCATATCTTCAAGGAATTATCTTGTTTCTTTGCCCACTGAAAGAGGGTAAATGTAATGAGTTTTAATTCCAGGTCTGCTACTTATTGTGATAGACCCTCCCATCATGCGGTAGCCATCCTCGCTTATGCTGGGTCCTGAGAAGTCCAAGCCAATCAAGATCTTTCCATCCCCTGTCATAGTGTTGCTTCAAGGGTACTCATTACATGGTACAATTAGTGTTGAGGGTTCAATAGTTGTGAGGTAAGTCACTTTTCCCACCTGGATGTGGATCAAGTAACATGTAACTCACAAGCTACTGGCTGCCTTCTCAGTATCATCAGGGAAGAGGGAAGCCAGAGCTAAGAAAATTACAGAGGAAAGGAGCCATTGCTCTGATGATAACCACGATCCTTTGGATTAAATTATACCCTAAGCTAACACAATTTTCTCTTAGGTGGGGCCATTAAGTTCTCTTGACTGAGTTTGGGGTTTTCTGTTCTTCCAAGCGAAACAATCTTAATAAACATACTGTGTAATCTTGGGCAAGTTTCATTGCCCTTCTAAACTTCAGTTCCTGATCTATAATATGGAGATAACAATACCTATCATATTACAGGGCTGCAGTGAGGTTCGATAACACTAGAAAAATGCTTAGCATAGTGCCTGGTACAAAGTAAGCATTCAATAAATGGTAGCTAATTTTGTTGTTTGGAGCTCTAGACATTGTGCTAAATGCTTTAAATATATCATTTTACTTAATCATTGCATCAAACTCTGAGGTAGAATTTGTTACCACTTTACAAAGGAAAAAATGAGGGTTAGAGAATTTAAGTGACTTTTCTAAGGTCCTACAGCTATCAAGAAGCAGAAATTTCATAAAGTATGATCGTCTTTTTGTTTGATCCTTTGACCAGATGATTGATGTTGAGTGTGGGATGTCAGTAAAATATTAATTGAATGCCTACAGTGTGCCAAGAACTGCTAGATGCTAGGGATATAGCAATAAATACACACAGTCCCTACTCTCTTTGAGCTTAGTTTGAGTATACAGTCTTACAATTATCTGGATTATAGAAGAGATTAGATTGAGTTTCTGCCTTGTCTTTATTACTACATGCTCGTAACAACTGAGCCCAGCCAACATCTAAATCTTACCGGCACAGAGAAAAACTGACAATACAGAACATACAGAGAGGTTGTTTCCATATAAGATGTAAATATATGTATATGTACTGCTTTGGAACTGCCATTTCATTTCTAAAACCTTGCGCTGAAATGTAACATTTCTTTTGGTGTTATTGATTCCATGGGTTAAGGAAAAAAATCACCACCACCACCCAAAAAAACAACAAAAAAACTTTTTCATACCTACTATAAAGATATTATTTCTGTATTATCTCTGCTCTTTCTGACATGATGTCAACTTGTATGTTTTCCAGTAAGTCTCAACAACACAATTAGATGTGACAATGGGATGGAAGGGAAAATAGACTAGGGTTTCCACTTTGCCATTTTACTAGGAAATCTGCAGGGAAGTCTAACGGTGCATTTTACTGTTTACCTCCAGGTGACATTCTCAAAGTGTCTTTACATGTTGTCGAGTGCCTCTTACAAAACTCGTCACTAGGAGTGTAAAGAATGACTGTGTGGAGAACAGTTAATCTGAACCTTCTCCTTCCAAGTGTTGTCTTGCACACCGATCAAGAAATACCTTACAAGCAATCTATGTAGTAAGTCCTGAAATACGGCTCTGAACCCATCTTCTTAACAACTAGGTAAATATTTTGTCTAAGGAAATTCAACAGTGCCAGGACACATTCCAGATGAGAGCTCACAGGCTCTCACAGGTAGGGAGAGACTCTAACCCTGCCTGGCCCCAGGTTTTTCATGTCAATTTTGATAGAAGCATTGGAGCGAGAAGGGGCCCTAGAAAATCATCCTCAGGGATGGATTACCCAGGAAGCAAGGTAAGCACATGCTTAGGGCATCAACAAAACAGGGGCACCAGTTGTCCAAGCGAAGAACCCGAGATGCCAAGCAGACAGGACACAAGGAAAAGCAAGCACACAACAATGATTCAAGAGGCTCCATTCATTATCCTTATAATGCGTGGAAGTAGATATTGTTTGGCAGCTTGTGATGACATCATTGAAAAATTTGTAAGAGCACAGAATAAAAAGAAATGTTTTTAATTATAACATGTTAAAGATGAAAGATCTAAAAATAATTTATTGTAATATTTGTTTTCTGATGATTAAATTTTCTTTTATGACATCTTCTCATTTGCAATTATAGCATTTATTACAAAACAAGCATCGAAATTGAAGTATGAGCTATTTAAAGCAAAATTGGTAAAGTCAATTTTTCATTGCAGGAGATCAACAGAATTTTACACTGATTGTTGAAACAGTTCAGTTCACGGACTCATTTTCTTTGCTGTAGAATATGTGGAACATTCTTTTTATAGAAAATGTGGTATATAGTAAAAAATCTTAGTACCTCATAACCACTAAAAAATTTATAATCCAGTTCATCTCATTCCGCTAACATGGCATACACCACTTTTGAGTTCAATCGCTAATATTATAGTTGCATTTAAAAAGAAGTTACATCATGGGTAGCTAAGACACACCCTACACCAATCCTGCCTCATCAATATGTAGAGGTCAGAATTCACAACACACAAAATGGAGGACAACCTAACAATAATGCGAATCACGGCTTAGACAAATTGACACACAACCCCAACCATCACAGGTTCCATATACCTTCTCTGCACAGTCTCACTCAATCATTGTGTGTGAGTCACAAAGACCATGGCTAGAAGGGCCACATTAAGGAATTCATTACACTGAACCTGCCTTAACCTGGAACTGATCATCCTGCAGACAACACAAGTGGTCTCCAATTTTATGAGACTTCTACTTGTATTGAAGCCATACATGAAGAAGCTAACAAATAGTTGATAAGCCTTTGTTCCTTTTGATAGCTTAGACTTAGATACGTGACAGTAATGAAAAACGGGCAGCTTCGTAGTCTAATAGACCTCACATTGCTCTTTCTAAGAGACCCTGGGTATATTATTTAACCGCTCTAAGTCTGTTTCTCATTGCAAAATGAGAATAACACCTATCTCATAAGGTTGTGGGATAAATGAAACCAACACAGGGTCCAGCTTATAGTAGCAACTCTATAAAAGGTAGTTTCCTTCCTGTTTAATTCTCTAAGAAAATATTTACTTAATGTAATGGTTTCAAGAAAAGCGTCCCTCTTAGGAATGTAGCCTAAACATCACTAGGCCTCACCAGTTTTGGAATACAAATATTATTACTATACATAACACAGTAGTAATTTCTGGATGTCCCTGGGAATGTTCCCTGTGCCACTTCTCTCATCTTCCTCCTGCTCCTCTGCTGATGTCTGCTGCTCAAGGAGAACATGGGGGCAGCATCTTGCCCCTGCCTCTCTGGTGGTACTCTCGACAAAAACAGGGTGTTTTCTTCCATGAGAATCCCTGAGATTTCCAAACTGCAAAAAACCTTGAAGAAGCCAAGATGACCCGGCCTTCTGTTAAGAGTTCACTACACCAGAACCATACTGTGTTTACATGGAAATGCCCGTCCCCCTATTTTCTTACTTTGTCACTTGGGCCACAAACAGCACTACTTGTGCTTCCCCATGAAAACAACTTCTTCAGCTTCTACCTGTCACATTTTTCCTTCATAATCCATGGGTGAGGACTGGGGAATTCTCTATCCCAAGGGCCCCCTTTCACAGAACCCCACCCAATGCAAACCAAATCCTGCAGATGCCTTCAGACTGTCGGTTTCCCAGTTCATCGTAGCCACCTAGACTCTGAAAAGCAGTTTAGATGGGACCATCTCTACAATGATAATTACTGTACCTTCTTATTTCTCATCCACTAGGGGCTGTCTTCCAAATCAAAAGTATGAGACAGAGTAAAATGTATAATATAAATTTATTCTGTGATATTTTCCTCATTGAAGATATTTTAAAACATTAAAATACATCAATATTTCATGGAAAAATACATAGTAAAAGAATTAAGATAATATCTATAATATACATGATTTGACCCTGAGTATCTTTTTTTTTTTTTCATTTCAAACACCATTTTTTAAAAAGTAACATAACATGACAAGGATTGCTGCATTCTTCATATACCCTGTGTCTCATAAAATGTAATTCAGTTGCTAGTTCTTTTCTCAACTATGTGTGTCAATGGTATTTGCTCCTGCTTTTCAACGGGAAGAGTATTCATTTTCTGTTTCTTAACAGTGATATTTAAGTCTTCTTTCTGTGATTCTTCAAGAAAATGCTTCATGCTGAGTCTGAATAGTAATCGAGGGTCTGGTTCAGAAAGTGGTGGGCAATTACAGATCTCTCTAATTTTAAGAACCTATAAAGAATACAATTTAAAAAATACAAATGTGTTAAGATTATTTCAGTAATTCATAATATGGTCTATGTAAAACAAATATAACACAATCTGTGGTTTTAAAATACATGGTACCTTAGTTACAACACATAAAAGAGAACCAGAGACAAATTCATGGTAAATAATTATATTTTCATGATTTGCTCACATATATTTAAAAAACAACAAGCATATCTGCAGTGACTGCCCAAATACTCTGCTGGGGATAAACAAGCCTTCTTGCAGATCCTGCCATGGTTTCAAACTCAAGCAGAACCTGAGAACCACCATCCACATTAGAAAAGATCTGAAGATTCTGTGAGATATTTTTTCAAGAAAAGCAAAACAATGGAATATAGATATCTGAGCTCACTAAAAGAAGACACACATAATAACTGGGACGGTTTGAGGCGGACCTTACGCAAATAACCTAGAAGGGTAAACAAATCAAAACCATGATAATTTTTACCTCCAGGTAAAAGAAAGTGCTGCATGGAAAGAAAAAGTAATCACAGTAGACTACATGGCTCGGTTGTGACTAGTGTTTACGGCTCTGAAAACAATGCATCCTGTAACGAAAATCACAACTATATTCGGAAGGGGGATAGCAAGATGTGTGTGCGTAAGTTGTGATAGTGATGAGAGAGCTTAGTTCTCATCCTCTACAATGGAAGATAGATAATGCCTAAGACTGAAAACCTGAAAAGCAGTAATGTAAGCACATTATGTAGACAGAGTAGGAAATACCAAAAGAGTCATGTAAAAGAGTTGAAAATGGTTATCTCTGGGAAGTAGGAAAATAGAGGGCAGGGTAGGAAGACTGATACTTTAATATCAGTCTTAAATAACAATGGAGAGCAGCTGTCAGGAAGGCCTACCAGATCTTCCGTCGCCCAAAGTTCGGAGACACGCACCCCAGCTAGGTACACATTGATCAGTAGCCAGGGTCCCTGCCCCCGTGCAATTTACTTTTGTATTTCCCTATTATTGGGTATTTGAATTGCTTCCATAGCTTTGTTTTATTTGGCTTTTATAAATTACCCTACTGTGAAAATCTTTGTCTAAAATAAAAAGATCTTAATTTTTAACTTCTGTTTGGTTTACCTGAAGTATATTCTCTAAAATGAATGACCTAACCAAAGAGTAAGAACAGGTGTATAATTTTTATTACATAGAAACAGACTGCTTACTACCTGAAAAGGCTTTACCAATTTATATGGCCATCAGCAATACAGACATACCTGAGTTATTCACAACCAGGTAAAACAAGATTTCATAATTTTTATCGAGACAACCACAGAATTTCAAAGCTCAGACTCCACAGAAATCATCAGCTGAAATTTACAGATGAGGAAATTGAGCCCAAGAGAGGTTAAGTGACTGGCAGAGTACAAAGAGCTGTCTCGGACATCAAAAAGCTGGGATTAGAAACCGCATTTGTTAATGCTTTCTGCACAACATGCCTTCTGCTCTAATGATTTTTCGCACCACATGATACGGTTCTGGGATAAATCTTTTACTATATAAATGTACTTTGGAAATGTTTGAGCTATGTTTCTTTACTTGTTAGAAAAACTATACTTTCTTCATGAAGGGTTTCTATCAATATTTCTTCATATGTAAACTGTTTCTCTCCTTTATCTAGCAAGAGGAATCCCGTTACAAGTCATATGTGTTTCTATCAAAGGTTCACCTATTTTGCCCAGTAAGCTTTTATTAAATATCCTGGTTAAATTTTTTTTTCTGCTTTTTTGCTTAACTTTCCATATTGATTTTGTTACATTTTAGGGTGCCAACGTGTTTTTATTTTTATAAATTCAAGCCTATCTTACTGAACGTATCTTCACTGAACAAAAGCAAAATTTTTCTATTGTACAGCTAGAGTACACCTTTCCATTTCCTTTGACTTTCCTATTAAACTTTGTGCACTGCACATAATAGGCACTGAGTAAATGCATGCTGAATTTTAAACAAATATTTATAGAATAGCTATGAATAAATCATTACGGTAAATGTCACTGGAAAAACACTCTTAAGAGTTTACAGTCTAATAGAAAGCAGGCACGCACTCTCAACAGCAAGAATATGTGGTTCTGAGAATCCAAAGGAAGATTTGGGGTTAAATATGGAATTTGCCAGCCACGTAGCATGTAACAATTCCAAAGGATTCCAACTAGAAGTGAAAGGAACTAACATGTACTGTTCACTTTCTACGTGCCTTGTTCTGGGCCAGGTATTTTACGTGTTATCTAAAGTTATGATGTGAACCACTTTTGAAATTCTGAGCCTGGTATAGAATTTTTACCATTAAAGTGTCTCACAAGAAAAGGAAGGAAAGAAAGAAGAGAGGGAGGTAAGGAGGGAAGGGCGGGAAGGCAGGTGAGGGAAGGAGAAAGGATTGATTTTACTCACACAAATACATAAAACACCTAGGAGATATTAACCAGTTGCTGTCAAGTCAGTTTTGACTCATGGCAACTCCATGTGTGTCCGAGTAGAATTGTACCACATAGGGTTTTCGATCGCTGATTTTTTGGAAGTAGATCCCCAAGACTTTCTTCCAAGGCATCTCTGGGTAGGCTTGAACTTCCAACCTTTCAGTTAGCAGCTGAGTGTTAACCATTTGTACCACCCAGGGACTCCCAGGAGATATCACCATCTCAAGTATCCCAATTTTACAGATGAAGAAAAGTGAAGGTTAGATTAGGCGAATTCCTCAAAATTAAGTGCCTGGGTAAAAATTAGAATCCAAGACTCCTAACTAACCCCCTGCTGTTTTTACGATACTACTGCCTATGGGCATCCCTTTCCCGTTATCAATTGATAACGCGCTAAATATCTGTAAGGGAGTAGGATTGCTATCCAACTTCATTGCCCAATTCCTCTATTTTTAACCCAGTATTACCTTACTTACCTTTCCTATTATTACACATCATGCAATTATTTAACTAATATTCACTAAGCATCTCAGTAACTGTCATAGTCCCTAGGCATACAGCAGTGAACAAGGTCCTTATATTCTAGGGGAGCAGAGAGACAATAAGATACCTAGTTAAGTACATGAAGAAACTAAACAGTAAACTGTTAGAGAATGGCGGCATGGAATGAAGCCTATATGATTCTGGGGGATCAGAGAAAACCTCCTAAGGGAGGTGATATTTGTGTAAAGAACTGACTAAAGAACATTCCAGGAAAAGAAACCAGCAAGAAGAGGAAATGTAAAGAGGAAACAAGCTCAACATGAAAGACCAACAGACAGCCTGTATGGTTGGACCCAATGAAAACCAGGGGAGAGTGATACATTATAAAGTCGAAGAGGTAGGCAGTAGCGAAATTATGTGACTTCTTACGGCTGCTAACCAAGAGGTCGGCAGTTCGAATCCACCAGGCGCTCCTTGGAAACTCAATGGGGCAGCTCTACTCTGTCCTATAGGGTTGCTATGAGTTGGAATCGACTCAACGGCAGTAGGTTTGGTTTGATTTTTGGAAGATCATAGTAAGGAGTTTGGGTTTTTAATCTAAGTTAGTTAAGCAATCACTGGAAGTTTTAAGCAAAGGAACGACCTTAAAAAGGTCATTCTGGCTACTGTACTGAAAATGGACTGAGAGGGTTTGAGGTAAAAAATGAAAGCAGGAAGATTAAAACAGGAAATGACTACAGTAATCTAGGGGAGAGATGATGATGACTTTTACTAGGGTAGTCACAGTGGTGATAGGAGAAGCGAGCAGATTCCTAGTGCACTGTGGAGACACCTGACAGTATTTCTCATGGGTAGAATATGGAGGGAATAGAAAGAGGAATTAGAGTTGTAAATTTCCTCATCTATTACTTTTGTTATGCTACCCATGCACCTGAGGATAAGGTACCTGCTCATAGTGAATGATTACTGTAAAGTAGTATTGTACTGTTTACTGGTTAATGACCCCGGTCTGTAAGTTCTTTTAAAGGTGTTGCTCTTATCAAACTGTCAAGACAAAATCATTTATGTTCATAAAATGAATTATATAATTAACAATGTCCCTTTCTATATTTTGAACCTAGAATTAATTTTTCACTGAACAACTGATTTTTGAACTTTTGAAAAAAATTCTCTGCAGTAGATCCCCATCGGGGCTAGATGTCTTTTTCTTTGCTAATTTGTTATGACCCTTTGGGTTTCTAACAGCGTTGTTTTCATTTATTTACATCTTACCTCTTTCCAAAATAAATCTGAGGAGGTTCCTTCTAGTTATAATTTCTACTTCTAGCTGGAGCCACTTTGGCAATTCACAAATACAAGCACGCTTTAAGTACTTCTCATTCTGACCTGGACTACTGTTGTTGGGTGCCATCGAGTCGATTCTAACTCACAGCAACCCCATGGAACAATGTAGAAGTGCCCCATAGGGTTTTGTTGGTGGTGATCTTTATGGAAGCAGATTGCCAAGTCTTTCTCCCATGGAGCTGCTGCCTGAGTTTGAACCGCCAATGCTCCAGATAGCAGCCAAGTGCTTAACCACTGCACCATCAGGGCTCCTTTAACACCATCTAATTAAAAATAACATTCTTGCAAGTATTTTGGTTTTCTTGTAAGTTAGTTATTGTAGTTCTTCTGCTGATCCTATTTCCATTTTATTCTTTGTGTTATTAACTGATCCAATGATCATCACTTTGACTAAATTTCCCAAAGAATCAACTATTGTCATTTTGCTTATTTCTACTTAGTTTTATTATTTATATTTTCCCTGTTCGGGGCACTTGTTATACTTCTCTAATTTCTTTTCTCATTTTCCTTTTAGACAATTAAATTGATAAAATTTGCTTTAAGTATAGGCGTGGCAGGAACTCATGAAAATATAACTATTATAAAATTTACTGATTTTTAAGATATTTTCTTATTGTTTATAGATTTCTCTCTTGCCTTATATGTACAGAATTTACTTTTCACGTGGCTGACCATCTTTTAATTTTTGTTATATTAATTTTACTGTGTTCTGACAACTTGAACTACATTTTTATTTTTGTCCAAGTTTTATGACCAATATTTTTATGAGATGCTTATGTGCATTTTAAATGAAAATATACACTTTTTTCCTAGTGTTTCATTTTGATGTCAGTTAAATTTTATTTTTCATTTTATTCATCTCTGTTTTTTGTTAATTTCTTACTTGATCTGTGGTTTTCTAAGAACGGCACAGTGCAAGCTATAATTCACAAATATATACGAACAACTAACTATCCATTTTATGTAATTCCTGATCTCCAATGGCTTTTGGCTACTGAGTACTTCACTGACAAACTGTTCTATGTGTTCCATTTATTAAGGGATCTTTCCATCTTAAAAGAAAAAAAAGTTGATTTGACTAGATACCATACAGATACCATACCTAAGAATATTTGTTCCATTGTTTTTCAATTTGTTTGGTTTCTTTCCCCCTAAACTCTTACACTTCTCCCAAGTTCGAAAAGGTCCAAAATCATTTTTATTCTTGTGTTCTTTAAATTTTCTCTTTTAACCCTGGCAACTTGTAAGAACCTGTTTTTGCAAAGAAGATTAAACGTGATAAATTTAAATATCCAGGTATCACCATTTCAGGGCTTCTCATGCAGGATGCTCTGGGAATCTTCTTAAGAAATCCATCTTGAAATTTGTCATCTAAACGAAAAAACTTCATAAAAAAACCATCGTCAAGGAAATGAAGATTATGAATAAATAAGCGAAGTTACTGGTCTTATCACTGTCACATGCAGCTTTATTTCCCTTTATCTCTTCAATAGTCTTCCATTTTTTAGACTGTATTTTGTTGTGGAGTATTTTAATCTGGCTATGCTATGTTCTCTATCTTCAGCATCAATGAGCCTTTGCTTTTTATGGCCTCCACTGAAAGTTTTACTGCGTCTCTGTGTATTTACAAGTTTAGCAATTTTCCAAAATGGATATTTTTACATTTTTAAAGTCATTCTTTTTTCTTTTACCACTTTCAGTGTAGTTAAATCAGACTAATCATGCAAGCTTCAGGTGGCACTATTTCAGTACAAGTTCTTGCCAGCTAGGCTGTCCTTATCAATGAAATAAAACTTATAAATTAGACCTCAGATTTGAGATTTTTTTTTAAGCCTTTTCTACTTTTTAAAGTCTATTTTACTGGGAGACAATGAGCATTTCAGAGGCTCTGTTTTTGATTCTTATTGTTGAATTTAGTTTGGATGAGGGTTGTTGGGCTGTTACTAATTAAGGACAGCGCCCAGAACACAGGAGTCAATAAACCTTTTTAATAAAATTACTAGCATCTTTCTTTTCAGCTCTTTTTCCAACTCTTGTATACTTATATCATTCTGATTTTTAAAAATTCTCTTACCTACCTCTTAAATCTACTCATGAATAGGAGAAAAATCTGGCTGTAATGTCTTTTACTCCAGTAGGGTTGATTTGGCTGCTCTGAGCTCCTTCTTCATAGTTCTATATATGTTCCTCATATGATGCACATTCAGGTTAGCTTTTTGAGACAGAGGAAGACAGTCCCTCGATCAAAACAAGTTCTCAGGTTGCTGAACTGAGTATTTGCAAGGTGCTAAATTACCACCCCATTATCATTTGGTGGCCATAAAAGGGAAAGCCACCTCTACAAAGGAGTCAGATTGTCACCACCTGAACCCACTGATCGACTCTGGCATCACTAAATGTGAAGCAACCAGATATTCAGAGCATCCTGAAGCAAAGCAGTATGAAGCATAGTTGCACAACCTGGAAAATACTCTTGACAAAATTTCAGTTCTGTCAAAGAACATAATTGTACTGGATAATCTTACAACATGCAAGGACAACGTGTATTCAAAGGACTCCTGTACAGGAAAAGAAAGGACTAACAGAAGGGAGTAACACATGAAAGAGATCAGCTCCTATTCTGCTAAGACAAAGGACTGAGCTTTTTAAAGGAAAGTTAAGGGGGGCTGGTTATCGGGATGGGTAAGTGATTTACCAGGTTTGTGATTTAGGGCCATTTTGTTCAGAATGTTTTCTTTTCTTACAATAAGGCCACATGGATCCTTGAAGACCCAGAGGGAGACAAAAGGTTGGGTACCCAGAGATTGTAAAGAATGAGGGAGAAAAAGCTTGGGGAGATGAGGGAAACACTTAATACTCAGATAAACAGATAATTAAGTCCATCGAATCAGTGGTTTACAGTAAGCCTCCAGATACACACGAGTGAGGGGTTTCTTTAAGAAAGGGCTCAGTAAAATTCAACTTTGTCAGTTCGATTTACAGGAATAAAACAAGTTAGAGGACACCACAAAGAAGCAATCAGATAAATTCAAAATGTGGAACCAGATTTGTTCAGCAAGACAAAGACAAGTGCAAAAACAGATAAAACAAAGGAAAGGGGGCACTGTTCTGAGGTCAAACGTAACAACTGACCAAATGACATGCACATGTGGATCTTGATGGATCCTGATTTGAACAAATCAATCATAAAAATATACTTTGAGACAGGGAAATTTGAATACGGACAGAATATTTAATTTTATTAAGGAATTACTACAAATTTTCTTAGGCATGATAATGGTATGATCATGGAAGAAAATGGCACTACTTTCAGAAATGTTTACAGATGGGGTGAAATGCCTGATGTCTGGGATTTGCATTAAAATACTTCTTTAAAAAAAAAAAGGGACAGATGAAGCAAGTGTGACAAAAGTGTTGACACTGCGAATGTGAATGAGTGGGAAATGGAGGTTCATTAAATCACTCTCCACCTTTGCATGTGTTTAAAAACACTCATAATAAAAAATCAAATGTAAAGAAAAACTCTTCCTCCGTGTTCCCTTTTCCTGTCATTTTTGAATTTCCATGATTTTACCCTTGATTTTACATTTATGTCTTTAATTCTAAATACCAATGGCTCACGAGAGATCTAAGTATTTCCTAAAAATGAAACTAATTCCTATATCATGCAGTCTATTTCCAATTCCCTCCATCTAAATTTCTATAGGCAAGCATATACTTTCCAAAAAAGCCTAAGGATTTTAGCATCACTAATCTCAATGCAGAAACTCACTAGCAAAAAATTTAACAGAAATGAATGAAAATAGTAGGATGCTACTTTAAGAGACAGACTAGAAATACAACAAAAATAGTGCTTATGTGACTACTTAACAATAACAAAACAAAACACTTACGTTTATATATTAACTTGATAGGATGATTTTATTTGGTATTTTTCTCTTCAAAGACGAATGATAACAGAAATAAAAACAAGAAAAATTGTGCAACACTTTGAAATTGCAAAAAGTGTACCATTTGGGGTTATTGCTGCATTTCATGCTCTTTGAGCTACTTTAACCGAAAAAATTTACAACTCTGTAAATTATGGAAAACTGATGGTAATGCAGATGATACTTACCCATGGAAGTGAACTGTGTTTGCTGGAATGTAACTGACTACTGCCATATGAATAGATCAGCTTTGCATCTATTTATAGATTAATTTCAGCATTCCTTATTGCCAATACACGTAGTCCCCAGGTTACGAATGAGTTCCATTCCTAAATTTGTCTTTAAATCGAATTTATTCACAAGTCAAAACAGTTAAGTATGGTTCCTATGTAATGTTAACCAAATATTTGTCTTAGTGTATAGCATACAATGTACCTTTCTATGCATAAAAACCAGTAAAGAAACGCTTCCAAACACACCTTTAACATAATAATACAGTAATAATAATAATAATGTTTTGATGCATGTTGCAAAGTAGTGCCCATTTGTTATTACAAACCATTGTACATACCTCACATTTTTAATATAATAGGCTTTACGGGGATTGGTTTGTAACTGAGGGTTGACTGTAAGTCAGGTGTTTGTAACCTGAGGACTGGCTGCATACTTGCGGCTCTTCGAATTCTGTGAACTCGTCGTAACATACCATTGATCCCCTAATCAATTAATGAGGTAAATAAAATTTTAGATGCGTTCATTTTATATTTGTAGGGGTCATAATTTTACCTTAAAAAATTTTATCCTTTATCGCATTTCTTTTCAAAAACTGCAATGGAAATTAGAGTCTGGCTAATTTCTGAAGTGGTCTAAAGTAAACATACATAAATAATTGAAAATTTAAATACATATAAATAATTTAAAAATTAAGCCCACTTTTACACAGCTCAATTGTTCTCTGGATTGATAAGGTAGTACAGAAAGGTTTTCAAACAAAAAAACATTTTATAATCAACCATTCCTAACGTATGAGAATGATGCATTAAAAAATGGCTATATTATTCCCAGTAACAACAAATGTATTTATTAAACAACGCTCACATACATCAGGATTCTATGCACTATGCACTGAGTATAACAGCAATTACTTATTCATAAAAAATAAACTATAATAACATTTAAAAAACAAAAGGAAGGAAAAAAAAACCTAATGCCTGAGAGGCTTTGTGATTGAATTAGAAGCTTCCTTTGAAAATAGAAACCAAGACATTTCAAGGGGAAAAAAATCACCTCCATTTTTTTTAACGTGCTTTTCTAAAAATATCATTACTTTTTTCCCCTTTCCCCCCAAAAGCAATTTTTTCTAATAGCCCATTCATTTCAACCTCAAGTATACACATCACATGCACCATAATGTTTTGTTAAGGTTTTAGACAACGTTACTGTCAGGCTTTCTGGCTTTATATGATTCAGAGGCCAATTCGATTACAGCAGCTGCTATGATATTTGCCTTTTCCTCAACACTCTCCATGTCAGACAAAATGAAATTCTGTAAGGTGAACAGTGTATGTCTGTGTACACTGGCCAACGACATTTCACTTCAATGTTAAACACAAGCATTATTTTCTACTCATGAGATGTCTAATATTAATGATTTATGAATTTACTTTGTCCAATTATAAATGCGTAAGGAATGATTTACACATAAGTTCAAACCCTCAGCTTCCTGAGAGTTTAAAGGACTCGGATTAAAATGCAAGCATTTACAGCCTCCCACTGAGTTATCCTGATAATCTAAAAACTGAATGTAGTAAATCTGAGCACTGAGATTTTTAAGTTTACAAAGAAAGCTGGCATTGAGAGTTCTAAGAACATTAAAAATGAATCCTATTCAAAATTATAATTATAATAACATACCCCCAAACAACTGATAAATCCAAATTAAATGTTTTTCCTATATAGTCTATCATCCTCCATCCCTCTTATCCCTCATGGAGGGGAGGGACAGCAGAGAGAGGGACCTGGGGAGAGAAAACCAAAAAACCAAACTCGTTGCCATTGTGTCGATTTCGACTCATAGCGACCCTATAGTTCAGATTAGAACTGCCCCATAAGTTTCCAAGAAGTAGACTGCCACATTTTTCTCCCACAGAGCTGCTGGTAGGTTTGAACCACTAACCTTTGGGTTAGCAGCTGAGCACTTAACCATTTAATCTAAATGCTTGCCATTTTAAATAAATCTTTCAAGTAAGTTTCAACCCTGGGTTATATACAATTTTCCTTATTCATATTTATCCATATTGTATAAAAATTCTTATAGGAAAAAAAGTTAAATACGGTATCTCTTTGAAGGACAAATTATGGCAAAATATATAAATGTAAAGTCTGAAGAGTGTAACTACAGAGTATAATTTTAAAACCGTCATACTATTAAACATCAACAGGTTGATACAACATCTGTTCTTCAATTTTTTCACCCAAGTTGTTATGGTAACCAAAATATGTGGTATATGTGTTTCCTAAATTTACCCAATTATTTCAAGTAAATAAAATTATAACATACCAGCTTATTAACTACAAATATTATTATTACTACAAACTTATATTATCCTTTTTAAATATTAATAGATGATATTATACTTAGGATTATATTTAACTAGGTACTTATACATGCTTTATCTTGGAATCCACATTAAAAAAACAGCAAGGGTATATATTCTAATTTGGGGGTGTTTTCTTGATTTAGAAACGGAACAAAAACGGAAGTAGTATATTTTCTGAACAATATACACCTACTCCTCACTATCAACATGGTTAGGTTCCAAAAACCATGTCGTTACGTGAAAACTGGTGTTACATGAAAATGGAGGATGACCAGATCAGATCACGAAATGGAGGATAACTATATCATTATATTACTGTCAAATTACATCATTACATTACTGCTAAATTACATCATTACATAATTGCCAAGCCACTGAGAATTACTGCCCATACAAGTTGACACATAACCTTAACCATCACAGCCAGAATTACTCTTGCCTCACACCTGGGTGTTCGTTACTGCCAGATGTATGCCATTAATGAGCAAAATAGTCGGATAGCAGATTTTTTACTATTGTCATAAATGGGAAATGTCAGATAACGAGACAGTCGATAAGTGAGGAGTAGGTGTACTATATTAAACACTCCAAAATTATATGACTGTACTGCTTTGTAGGAGCTGTCAATCATGTTCTTTTAAAACATAAGTCAGATCCTGTCACTCTACCCCTCTGTTCAAAACCCTCACTGGCAACCCATTCCCGAGCAAAAGCCAAAGTCCTTAGAGTGGCTATGAGGTCTCCCTTGCTCCCCTCCCCCTATGCTCCTCTTGCTCACCCCACTCTAGCCACTAGGATTTCCTTGCTGTTCCTTTAATATGCCAGGTTCACTCCTACCATAGGGTCTTGTACTTAATATTCCCTCTGTCTGGAAGGCTCTTTCTTCAGATAGCCATATAGCTTATGCCTTCATTTATTTCAAGTCTTTGTTCAAATATCATTTTCTCAGTGAAATCTTCTCTGACCAACCCTATTTTAAACTGCTATTCTGGCACCCCTTCCCCATCTTTGCTTGCACATTACCTGTCCTTCTTAGCTCCTCCTTTTTCTCCCTAATACTTATTACTTACTATTACACTATATATTAGTGATCTATTCTGTATATTACTAATTTATTGTAATTATTGTCTGTCTCCCTTTCAGAGTAAGCTCCAGGAGGGCAAAGGTTTCCTCTATTTTGTTCATGGCACCTACAACACCTGCAACCTAACACAGAACAGGTGATCAATAAGTATTTGTTGAATGCATAAAGTGTAAATGAAAAACATCTTAAGTGTTGACATGCTATGGTAATAAAGAATGTATTTTGTGATGACAGTCAAGGAATCCAGTGAGAAGTAAAGATATGCAATCTTCGTAAGTCAAATTAAAACGTTGAATTTATCAAAATTTGTGTTCTTATCATAGAACCACAGAATCTTCATTTTTTGGTTCTCCTATGAACCTGATTCACTTACAGGCTCTGTCTTTCTCGTATCAATTAAATGTGGAAACCAACTAATACTGTTACGCTGTCCTGGATCGAGTTCTGTACTATTTCCTGGGTAAATGCACCCGCTCTCATCTTATTACCTCTTTTTGAGTAACTCTGAAATCCTCATCTCTGGCCTAGACTTTTTTGTGCTCTGGTGCTATATTTCCGACTACCTTTGTGATATACATCACTTCGGGCATATTGTCAAGGCAGTCAAAGAACAAGAGCCTTAGGTGGAATATAACATTGTACTCTTTTCAGTTTAAAAAAAAAAAATTAGTCTTTAGTAGTAAAAAGACTCCCACAATTCTATATATTGCCTAAGGACTCACTTTCTTTCATTATAGAAAGTAGACCTATGATAGGGAATTCCAATCTCTGAGTTATGACTATGTATTCTAATTAACAATATCAGTTTCACTTCAACCACTGAATTATTCCCAATATTGTAATAGAGTTTTATCACTTTCAAATTGAATTTAATCACTTGGGGGGAGAAATGTAAGGAATTATATGAGGTTTTGAAATTAAGTTTTTGAACTAGTAAACTTTATTTTTAGAAGAAAAATATCTTCAATAATTTTCATCAACTCCCAAATAACATGTTTCTCCAATCATTTTTCTTCATACTCACTAATCAATTATTATTTTAAAGACTTCCTGAAAGAACTTTTTTTTTTTTAAACCTCCTGAAGAGTCTCAGTAACTTGATGATGAAATGACAATTCAGAATTTAGGAAAGACTTCTGATGAAAGTTGGCTAGTGGAATTTATTATTCAGTTTAAACAAACCGCATACTTTTAGAATTTCACTGAGCAAAAATAAAAAGAAAGAGGATTCCAAGAGAAAAATGTGTGATTATTATTAAAGCCTCCCAGGGTGATGAAAAGGTCCCTGGGCCTTGGGTCACACTAACGCATACAAATCAGTTACTGATTAAACACATAATGTCCTAGTCCTATATTGCTCTTTTAAGAAGAATGATTACTATACATTTTATCAAGTAAATGTCACTGCTATTTCTTTCTCAAATATTTTTTTCCTTCAAATTAAGAGTACAAGTGAAATATACTTAGGAGAGGTATTAAGAACTCATATCCGGCTGTCTGTAATGCAGACGAAAGAAACAAAGAATACCCAATTTACTCCTCTGCTCAAAACCTTCTACTAGCTTCGCATGCTACCTTAAGTAGAATTCGTCATTATAATAGCTTAGAAGATCCTTCATGGTCTGGTTCCTCTACACCGCTTGGAGTTCATCTTGAACATTCTCTTCCTCTCCTACTCCTTTCAGACTCAATGTCTACCTTCCTAATCCCTGAACACACCAAACATACTCACTTAGGTCCTGTGTACTTGCTGCTTTCTCAGCCTGAAAGGCTCTTCCTCCAGATATACACATGACTTGCTCCTCTGCTTTCTTCCAGATTCTGCTCTGTGAGGCTTTGACAATGCTACAGAGTACAGCATCCCTTCTCTACTGCCCAGCTTCCTCAGCTCCCTGCTTATTTTTCCCAACGTGCTCATTATCATTTGACATACTACATATTTACTTGTTTATTATTTGCATTACCTAGAGTGTTATCTGCATTATCCAAGAAAGCAGAGATGTTTTGTTCCTTGCTTAACCACAAGCAATAAAACACAAAAATAGGACAATATCAATGAATATCAATAAACATTGATCAAACGAATGAATGAATGACTCTTGTGCTTGTTTCTTATCCCAAACTAAATGTAGACTAGACTCGTCCTTCAAACCACACACTACTATATTTCTATTTCCCTTATGATAAATTATATTCCTTATTGTATTAATGATTATTTTGTACTTAACACCCTGCTGGTATCAAGAACCATGACTTATTTGAAGTTATACTGAATGATACTTCTACAAATACACCTGGACATGTTGTATACTCCTTTACCAAAGAGCCCAGTACCGATTTTTAAATTGCTAACGAATGTCGTGGTTTCATAACCAAAAGTGAGACAAAAGAGCACATGTAGTATGACTTGGATATGTCTGACATTCATTTTGCATTCAGGTGGAAACCACAGAAAAAGTTTTGAATGATGTTAACAAATCAAAAGATTTTCAGCAGATTTAAAACTGCTTAGGAGAAAGCTGTCTCAGCTTAATGTATTAATGAATTTCTACAAAAAGAGCCAGAGAGCATACATTCCACTATATCTTCATGAAGAAATAAAAAGCCATAAAGCCAACTGATATGAAGGGATACTTCCTAAGAAAATAAATTCAAGCATCACTACAGGGATTAATATCCAGTTGACCCATATCTTTGACACAGCTCATTGACTGATATTTTTTAACAATAAGCTTAATCACTAAGAAAAGATTAAATTATGATCAATACGTTTAAAAAAAAAAAACCAATATGCCTTCCTTGTTTAAGAAGGGAAGGCAAAGAAGAGTTTTAGGCTTTCATCAAATCAGCTAAAATTAAAGGTATGATACTAAAAGGGTTAAACCTTCGCCATCAAGAAAAGTTACAGAGCAATTTCTTCCCCAAGACTGGTAGACAAGGTTTTATTTTTCAGTCAAATCCTTTGAAAGCTCGTGATTAATAATTACAATAATCAACATAGTTGACAGACTAGAACTCTTTCTAGCATAAGAAATAGTAGAATTAAAATAAATGATACAGTAAACACAATTTCTTGCCTTCTATAGCGTTAGCTCACCTGAGGTATAAGTCTATCCAAGTGCTCAGCTCGATTTTCATGAGAAGGATGTGTGGATAACCATTCTGGCAACTTGGGGAGACCTGAGAGTCTATCTACGAACTCCATCTGCTGCCAAAATACTGAACTGGCTCTGACATCCACACAAGCCTAAAACCGAAGTTAATAAAGGCACAAAATGAGTTTAAGTTATGAGGACATTTTTTAAAGTTTACCCACATGTCACTAAAACGAGACCAGTTGCTGTTGAGTAGATTCTGACTCAGGGTGACCCCTGTGTGTCAGAGTAGAACTAGGCTCCATAGGGTTTTCAGTACCTAATTTTTTGGAAGTAGATTGCCAGACCTTCCTTCTGAGGCAACTCTGGGTGGACTTGAAACTCTAATCTTTTGGTTAGCAGTTGAGCATGTTAACCATTCACACCACCCAGAGACTCCTTTATGTCACTACAGATTTTTTTCATTATTTTAATAAAAGTAGAATTTTCTCATTGCTTACAAGGAAAAAAAAAAAAAAACCCTCAATATATGGCATTGTAGAATGAAAATAGAGAACGTTCACCTCCCTACCTCTTCCTCCTCCTACAGAACATATACAATAATCCCCCTCCCCAAACATAACCAACTATGTTCAGTTTTGATGGATATTAAGAACATGTACATGTACTAAGGGCAAAAATCTTCCACACAAATTAAAATTTTCTGTTTTCATAAGGTTTTAAAAGTCTAATCTGTTATCAAACTGCACTGAGGAAATTTTATTCCTAATCTACACCATCAGAATAATTAGGTAGAAGACTTCAAATAAAAATGCATAAAAAATAGACAGCTATGTTTTAATATATACATCAATTTATTCCCTTTTCTTCAATGTACATGCTAAAAAATGTATTTTAAAGTGATTCAAAATACCTTATAAAAGTATTAACTTTTAAAAAAAATTGAATAGCTATGTCTGTGTATGTGCACATACAATTCCATATACACACTCGTGCACATGCCCACACTCATATACTTGCACATGAATACAACATTTCTGGAATGCTATTCAATAAACTGTTAATAGTGACTGTCCTAAGAGTGTAACTAGGGTGTTTGATGAGGGAGAAGGAGCAAGACTTTCACCTCTGAAAAAAGTAAAACATACATTTTTATAATAAAAATTATTTGAAAATCCTACATAAAATGATTTCATAAATATTATTATAACCATGTTTAATTTACTCACATATTTTACCTTAGTCTAATTTCTATAAGAAGTGACTGGCATTTTATTTCCCATCTATTTTGCTTTTGATTAAAACTATTAAGAAAAAGATACACTGTACTGAAATAAAATGTTTTCTCAAAAAGCCTTAAAACAGTACAATCGTGACACTCAAAAAGGCAAATGTAGGACACTACATGCTGATAGAGCTAGGCAGCATCCATGCTACATCTTTTTTTAATAAACACCATTAAAACATTTCCAAATGTTGGGAAAATGAAAAAGAAAAAATGATATGAAATTGAAGTAAGTTTTAGCCAACATCTAAAGCAATATAATTCTTTAACAGCTCTATGTACTCCAAGTTGAAAAGGAACCAAAGCTCTTTGTCCTATTGTACATATATGTATACACATTTACAGATGCATACGAACAGAAATAAAAGATAAAGGTACATAACAAATATACAAGTGTGTGATCCATGTATACACACACACACACGACGGTCCATATATGTGTAAGATATGTATGCAATATATTTGTGTGCTTACGTGTGAAACATGTGTAACACAGAACACGGACATCATACACAGAAATGATTATTTGATGCTGAATTCTAAACACCCACAGGAAGGAATACATCCCTTATTAGCAGGTTGAAAACATTCACAATATAAATACAAATTAAGTATTCTTGTAAAATAATGCATCGAAAAAAAAAGAATTCTAACCAAAATCATAAGGTATTTTTAAAACACCACCCATGTAGCAGAGTTAAAAAAAAAAAACTCTGATAATCGAAAACTAAATATTTCAATAAATACAAATTCATGAATTATGTCATAATATACTTAACAAAAACATATTTATCCGAAATTTCTTTAGCCTAAAAGTGTTAATCAAAAGACAAAATATTTCCCTGTTCAATCTCTAAGAAACACAGCTGAAGGCAATCTTTAAAGCAACATTTGATATGCAGAAATAGATGAAGAAATTAAACTTCCCAACAGACAAAATGTATTCATATTAAGATAAAGGTGTCTTTGTCTATACTTCCTAAATTCAGTTTAAAGATCCAGTAAAGTCAGATAGTTTTGTTTTAAAAATGAATGTTTAATTTATATTGTTCCAACTTCTGAAAAATACATAACAATCATAGACCAAACATGAAAATATTTTTAGAATACATACTCAGCAAATCACAAGCCTAAATTACTTGTCTCAATAAAAAAATATGGCGAAGTAAGAACTATGTGTTTATCAAGTATCTGGAAGTACACAAAGGATGGAAGGACAAAATTCTTTCTAGATAATCTTTCCTTCTTAAATTAGAACCCAAAATAGCCACAGATGGCTAGGGAATATAAGAAAATACGTGTTAATAAAATATATTGGTCCTGGAATACTTTCTGAGGCAGTATACAGGGATAATGGAAAGAGCAACAGGCTTTAGAACTAGGAACTTGTTATACTAACTCATTTAATCCTCATAACAATCTCATGAGGTAAGTACGATTATTAGCTTCATTTTACAGATCAGGAAACCAAGGCCCAGAAAGGTTAAGAAATCTACCGAACATCGCATAGCTAGTAAGTCACGGAGCCAGGATCTGAACCTAGGATTTGAATCTGCCTCTGAAGTCTGTGACACTGGGCCAATAATTCAGTTTCCCTGAGTTTCAGATCCCTTATCTGTGAAAATGAAACTAAGGCACTGGGCCATCAGGATTAAATGTGATACCTTTTGTAAAGCAGCAAGGCTAGAACCCAATACATAGGACACTATTTCTACTCTTCCTTTCCCCTGGAGAGCAACCAGAAACCCAGGATTATTGTAGGACGCTATATTTGGTCGTAAGTGATGATGTCATGATTTTACAAGCAAAGAAAGATTTTGCTTTATTCAGCCTGTAATATCAGTATGCATGAATATGCATTAAGGGACATACTAATTGACAAAGAATTTGCTACTATTCAAATCAGAAACTCAGTGGGATGTGACTATCATAAAGAGTACGGTAGTATAAACTAGCATCCAAAAGCTTTTCTTATAATTTGAACATTTCCCAAAGCTAAAACTACAGAAAAATTTAGAAATCAATCTTGTTGTTGTTTGTTAGGTGCTGCTGAGTCGAGTCCAACTCATAGCGACCCTACGTACAACAAAATGAAAACACTGCAAGTATATCCTACCTGTAGCCAAAACTTTCATTAGAAATGCAAAGATAAAAAAGTATCTCTGAATTTTGCGTTTCTATTTGGTTTTTATTCACTTAGACTCTCCAACAGAGCTCCTGCCAGCCGTCACCCCCTCCAAGAGGTAAATTCTGACATTACCAGTTTGAAATCTTTTTTTTGGAATGGCATTAACACCCTACACTTGTCCCAGTCATTTTGGCATCCTCTCCTGTATTCTACAGAGACATGTGGTAGGTAAAATAATTATCTGAGACAGTACTATGAACACCTGTTTCAAGAGGGTAGCTGGACTCCTAGAGCTAGAATACACTGAGGCTACTATAAGATGAGGTTTAAATGGATCAAAGCAGATGTCAAAATGCTAAGGTCAATTACCCTAGAGTCAATACTATAGAAGACCAGAATTATATCCAGTAAGTTAAAATACAATAGAAAGTTTCATTTCAGAAATGAATGCATCTCTATCTTGGGAGGGGAAACCATAATATCTGTGAGACCTTTGACAAGTTACTTATTTCTCCATCAATTTTTTTTATCTATAAAATGAGGATAATAATGGTACCTTTATCTCGCAGGGTTGCTGTGAAGATTAAAAGAATTAGCACATGTAGAACACTTGGAACAGTACCTAACAGGTAAAAAAATTATTAGCCATCATTATGGCCATTGCTGTCGATATCGGCATCAGTGTTATCAGCACTACTGTCATCATTATCAACATCATCTACCCAGAAACTGGCTTATTTCAGTTTCACAAACTGCCGATGGCATGCGTCATTCATTAAAACTCTATTTTGTAACCCACTTCTTACCTAAACATTTTTCTAGTCAATACTTAGAAATTTCTCCTTTCCAACTGAATGTGACATAGTTTCAAGATGGTTTCAGCTAAATCATCCTCAACATATGCCAATCTCTCACAAAGCAATAACAATAAAAAAAAAAAACACAACAACAAAAAAAACTCTTGACTTACCAAAAATAGTTTATGTGCACCAATATAGAAGAGAAAAGGAAGACTTACATTATTTTGTAGGTTTGATTTTTTTTTTGCACAAGATTTTACATCTTTTGATTGCCAGCATGTCAACTCATCAATCAATATAATAAATTAAGTTTCAAATAATTTTTCATATATTTTCTCTTAGATGATGTTTTATCACAAGACTCAACACTTAGCCCTCATATGATAGCAACTAAAAAACAAAATGAAGACTCTGGGTGACACAATTAGGCCAAAGTAAGACGTTATTCATAATCTATACATTATGAAAGTTTACTTTTTAACACACATATTAAAATGAGATATTTCTTCTTTTACTGTTTTTACCTTCTTAAACAAATCTCTAAGCAAAAAATCTAAGGCATTAACCCAAATAAAATACAAAGGTTGTCTGCTTGCTATGATGAAAGCTCAGAACACTAACCTGGAAGACTTTTGAAACCTGGGTTCTATGCCAGGCTCTGCTACTAACTATATGTTATTGGACAAATCACCTCACCTCTTTGGACCTTAGTTTCCTTCTCTGTAAAAGGAGAAAACGGATTAAGTTATCTCCAATTTTCCTCCCTGTTACAAAATTCTGTGATTCTATAATCTACTATTTTACAAAAAGTTTTAGAACTTTCTTGTCTCTGTGGTACAAGTAGATTTTGCGTATTACCTAATTCTCTCACTAGATGGTGCTATCTACATAGTTATCTGATGCTACTTGCCAAAACCAGCTCGCAGTGTTTCTCAACGGGGGTACTTACAGGCTTTGGGGGCTAGACAATTCATCCCTAGGGAGGGCTGTCCAGGCCACTACAAGGTATTTACTATCTCCTGTTAAGTATCAGTAATCCTCTGCCTTCACAATCACTTTGACAAAACCAATCATACATAATGCCATTCTAGGAGAGTAACATGGCCTGAAGTTTAGAACCACTAAAAGAAAATTAAAATGGTGGAGCAAGATGCCAAAGTTAGTAGACATTCCCATTTACTCCCCCAGCAACTCACTCACCAAACAATGAATAAAAACAAGCACAGACTGAGGTCTCAGAACTCCGGACAACAGCTAAGGTGTTAGAGAGTCAGAGTGAGTCGTGAAGCAGGGAAGAGGAGGAGCTGGGACAGCACAGAAGCTGGAAGAAACTGCCTGCTACCATCTGGACCACTCATCACAACCATTCTGGGAACACAGAAAGGCAGCTAATTTGAGAAAGCTGTAGCCCAATTTTTTAAGGTGGCACAGACTGCTGGCCACACAACTGGGAGAGGGCAACGGGAGACCATGGCATTGCAAGAAAGTGCTTTTGAATCTTGCTGACACCTGAGATGAATGGGCACTAGGACTGGGAGGAACTGCAAGGACAGGAGGGTAAGGGGAATACTTTGGACAGCTACCTGCTCACAGTGAGACACCATTGGAAAGCATGAGCAGGGGTGCCCATGAGAGAAAGACAGAGAGCCCCCCACCTTCACCACAGGAAAGTTGAGCCCCACCACTTACATCAGCATCTGCAACCAGATAAAACTCCTCCTGAGCATATGTACTGAATTCCAGATATCAGACAACCAGAACTCCTATATCAGCATTGAAAAAAAACCTAAGGGTAAGAGTGCCCTCCAGTGGTTCTCAGGAGAAAATACTAGGCCCACTGCTTCTGGACTGATTCTGACTTATGGAGACCCTGTAGGGCAGAGCAGAGATGCCTTGTGGGGTTTCCATGGCTGGGAGCCTTTGCGGAGGCAGCCTGCCAAGCCTCCTCCTGTAGAGTGGCTGGTGGATGCAGATGCTAGCCTTTTTGGTTGGCAGCTGGAAACCTGGCTGCTGGGTCACCAGGGCGCCAATCAGAAAATTTTCCAATAAAAATTGGAATAAAAAATTTAAAGTTAAAAAAAATGGTCCAAGTTCAACAAAAAATATTAAAAAAAAAATCACATGAGAAGATGGACCAATAAAGAGCAAAACATGTTGAAGAGGAAATTTCTCCTAGGGAGCCCAGACTAATGGAATGAATTGAAATTTCTCAGACTATAGTGCTAAATATGTTTAAAGAAAGCAAAACGCACACAGAAAACTAGCAAAACAAACAGAGAAACAAAATGAGAGACTCAACAAGGATATTAAAAAAAAAAAGAAAAGAAAAGACAACAACTGGAACTGAAGAAAAAAGGAACTGAATTAGAAAAAGCAAGAGAAATATTCAATAGAATCAAATAGACCAAAGACAGAATAAACGAACTAGAAGGCAAAATAACTGAACTTATCAAGTCTCAAGAGAAAAGAACAAAGAAAAGTAAACAAGCTCAAATGGAAATATGAGGCTCAATTAAGAAATCCAGCATTAAAACTATTGGAATCCCAGAGTAACATGGTAACAATAAAGACACAGAAAAAATTTTCCAGAAGATAATCAGAAAATTTCCCAGACCTGTACACAGAACCAAGGCCACAAATACAGAGAGCTACACAAACCCCAATTGGGAGAAACACATAAAAAGTTTACACCATATTCTAATAAAATTCTTGAAAACCAAAGACAAGGAGAGAATTCTGAAAGCAACAAGAGAAAAGTGCAATATAACATATGAAGATTTTCATAAGAAATACTGCACATTTCTCCCCAGAAACTCTAGAGGCCATAAGACAATGGAGCAACAAATATAAAATATTAAATGAAAGCAATTACCACCAAGAATTCTTCACCCAGAAAAGCTGTCATTCAAAAACTAAGGGCAAATCAAGACATTCTGAAACAAACAGAAGCTCAGGAAATTTGCCACTACCAGACCACCTTTGCAAGTATTATTCAAGGGAATACTTCAAACGGAAAGGCAAGAGCATTAAGTACATACTCCTATCTACACCTGGGGAAAAAAATTAATTAAAAAATGACAGAGAGATCTCAAAGAAAACCCAACAACATGGGCAATCATAAGGACCAAGTGTCTTAGTTATCCAGTGCTGCTATAACAGAAACAGCAAAAGTGGAGCTTTAACAAAGATATATTTATTCTCTCAGTCTAGGGGGCTAGAAGTCCAAATTCATGAGGCCAGCTCCAAGGAAAGGCTTTCTTTTTCTGTTGGCTCTGCGGGAAGGTCCTTGTCATCACTTTTCCCTGGTCTAGGAGCTTCTCATCACAGGTAAGCCAAGTCCAAAGGATGTGCTCCCTTCCTGGTTTTTCATTCTTGGTGGCATGAGGTCCCCCTGTCTCTCTGCTCACTTCTCTCTTTTATTATGTGAAAAGAAGCTGACTCAACATACAACCTAATCTTGCAGATTGAGACCTGCTTGATTAACATAACTGCTTCTAATCCTGCCTCATTAACATCATAGAGATAGGATTTGCAACACATAGGAAAATCACATCAGATGACAAAATGGTGGACAATCACAAAATACTGGGAATCATGGCCTAGCCAAGTTGACATGAATTTTGGGGGGACACAATTCAATCCATAACATTCCATCCTCTGGCTTCCCAAAATTCATGTCCTTGCCACATGTAAAACATATTATTCACCCCATCATATCACAGCAAAAGTCTTAATTCAACTCCAAGTCCAAAATCCAAAAATTCCTTTTCATCTATGAAACCTAGAATACGAGTTATCTGCTTCCAAAGTACAAAGGCAGAGCAAGCACAAGCTAGACATTTCCATTACAAATGGGAGAAGCTGGAGGGAAAGAAGGGATAACAGGCACCAAGCAAGTCAGCAGACCACACTACCTTAACTCTCGAGGGCTGAAAATAATCCTCTACTCTGAGACCATTTAGGCAACAGTCCTGCTCTCCAAACTCTGAATGTTGACCACTCTCCAGATTTTGGGAGGAGGTCCTTCAGCCCTGGGCTTTAGCAATGCCTTCCAGGCCCACTGGGACAGCAACTCTGCTCCCTCTGATTTGGGCAGCCCCATTCTCCTAGTCCATCTGAGTGGCAACCCTACCCCTTTGGCCATGGCAGGCTCCTTCTTCTATCCTTTGGGCATGGCAGCCCTGTCCCCTCAGCTATGGGCAGCAGATCTGGCCCCAACCCGCTGGCACTCGCGAACGGCAGCCCTGCATTCCAAAACTCAGTCGGTAAAGATATGACTGTTTGAAACCTAGGAGGCTGTGGCCCCACTCTTTGAAACCCCAGCCCTACCCTTTGAGACTGAGGCAGTTCTGCTTCCTGGTTTCTTGGCCTCTCGGCCCCTCAGGCCTTTTCACCTGCATCTGCCCTGCTGGGGAAAGCGTTGCAAAGCTCTCTAGCTCTACCGATAAGTGCCTAGGGGTACCCCACTCCACCAGTAAACCTCAGCCAAAAGGTACTCAGCTCTCTTGCTCCATGGGTCGGCAAAGCTAGCTCCACCGATAAGTGCCCAGAGGCACCCCACTCTGTCAGGAAGCCTCCTGCAAAAGGCACTCAAGCTCTCTTGCTCCAACAGTTGGCTCCTACGCTGTCTGGTTCTGCTGCTGTCGTTTCTCTGCTGATGCTTCATCTGCAGTGTCTTCAGTGCTACAGCTCTCCTACTTCCTTCTGAGTCCTCGCCAGAATTGTCTCTGATATCCGTAATTCTACCAACAGTCTGTTCAAGGCAATCTAGGCTTTTAATATTAGGTACTTTAAAACTCTACCAGCCTCTACTCATTCACAGTTTCAAAACCACTGCCACACTTTAGGTATCTGTTAGAGCAGCACCCCACTGTTCTGGTACCAAATTCTACCTTAGTTATCTAGTGCTGCTGTAACAGAAATACCACCAGTGGATGGCTTTAACAAAGAGAAATTTATTCTCTCACAATCTAGGAGGCTAGAAGTCCAAATTCAGGGTGCCAGCTCCAGGGGAAGGCTTTCTCTCTCTGTTGGCTCTGGGGGAAGGTACCTGTCACCTATCTTCCCCTGGTCTAGGAGTTTCTAACTGCAGGAATCCTGGGTCCAATGAACACAGGCCCCTCCCAGTTCTTCATTCTTGGTGGCATGAGGTTCCCCTGTCTCTCTGCTGGCTTCTCTTTTAATATCTCAAAAGATACTGACTCAAAATACAACCTAATCTTGTAGTTTGAGTCCTGCCTCATTAACATACCTGCCTCTAATCCTGACTCATTAACATCATAACCAAAACCAAAAAACCAAACCCACTGCCATCAAGTTGATTCCAGCTCATAGCGAATTTACAGGACAGAGTACAACTGCCCCATAGGGGTTTCAAGGAGTGGCTGGTGGATTCAAACTGCCAACCTTTTGGTTAGCAGCCAAGTTCTTAACGACTGTGCCACCAGGGTTCTAATAACATCATACAGGTAGGATTTACAGCATATAGGAAAATCACATCAGATGACAAAAAGGTGGACAATCACACAATACTAGGAGTCATGGCCTAGCCAAGCTGATGTAAGTTTTGGGGGAGCACAATTCAATCCATAACACCAAGTATATGATATTTTCAGGGAACAGATTCAGTAATTAAATTCTGCAAACAATACAGCATCAAGTTTGTAAGAAATAAGTACAAAGCAAACATACCAAAAACAGATTGCATATTTATGTTAATGGAGACACACCAACAGAAATGGGTAAGGGAAGAGCATATCAGGAATAGATTTATTATCTTAAGGTTGTATGTTAACTGTTGTTCATATGTTAAATGTTCTTGCAAATGTAAGTTCTGTAAGGTAGCATATGTGGTAACCACTAAGAAATTACCAAGAAAAAACATTCAGAAGAAAAGAAGAAAGCAAAAAAGGCTCATCACCAGAAAACAGCCAAATACAAACAAAAACAGAAAAGTCAGAATAAAAAAGCAAAGAAGACACAAAACACTCAAAAAACAAATAGCAAAATGAGTAAAACAGACACTTCATTTTCAGTAATAACCTTAAATGTAAATGGTCTAAATACCCCACGCAAAAGGCAGAGAGTGGCAGAATGGATTAAAAAAAAAAATATGATCTGTTCTTTTACTGTCTACAAGAAACATACCTGAGACAAAAGGACACAAACAGACTGAAAATAAAAACATGGAGAAAAATATTCCATGCAACCAGTCAATGAAAAAGAGCAGGGGCGGCCATACTGATATCATATAAAGTAGACTTTAAATCAAAACCTAGTACAAGAGATAAAGGACATTATATAATAATAAATGGGTCAATTCAGCAAGAAGACATAACAATTATAAATATATATTTACCTAACAGCAATGGGAGCCCTGGTGGCACAGTGGTTAAGATCTCATCTGCTAACCAAAAGGTCGGCAGTATGAATTCACCAGCTGCTCCTTGGAAACCATATGGGGCAGTTCTACTCTGTCCTATAGGGGCGTTATGAATTGGAATCAACTAAACAGCAATTTTTTGTTGTTGTTGTTGTTTGTTGCTTTTAAAATCAATGCTCCAAAATATATGAAACAGATATCGAGTAATATGAAAGGACAAATAGACAACTCCAAGATAATAGTAGGGGACTTCAACACACCACTTTCAATCACAGACAGAACATCTAAAAAGAGGATCACGAAGGACACTGAGAACTTAAATAAAACCACGAACCATATGGATCTGATGGACATATACAGAACACACCATTCAGCATCACAATAATGCACATTCTTCCCCAGTACACATGGATCACTTTCCAGAACAGGCCATATGCTAGTAAACAAAACAAGTCTCAACAGATTTAAAAAGACTGAAATCATACAAAGCGTCTTACTCTTATCACAACAGTATAAAGGTAGAAATAAAAAAACAGAAGAATTCAAAAGTGAAATTAAAAAATTCCTAGAGTCAAATGAAAATGAAAACACAGCATAACAAAACCTTTAGGACTAAAGAAGTAATTTCTTTTATGAGGGTCAGCACAAAGCTGGTTCCTATAATGTGGAGGTTAAAGATGTCCCAAATGTCCAACTTTTCTAAACTGCTGTACCACTCCATCATCTCTAACATCAATAACCTCTCCTCCACATAGCACTTTCCCTCCTAACTTTGGGTTCCATAATTTTCACCGCAATGTCTCATAGAACTCACAAACTGTCAAGCAAATGGAAGTTGTGGAGGCTGGCAAGTCCCAAATTCATGAGCCAGGCCTTAGGCTAGAGGTTTCTCCCAACTCACGTGGTTGCAGGGGCTGATGAACCCAAATCGGCAAGTCAGACAACACGCTGCTGGCTCACAAAAACTGCGGAAGCTAGTGAATCAGGTCAGATGATAGGCTACTGACTCAAGTTTCAAAAACTGGAGGTCAGATGATGATGAGCTGTATGCAGGATCCAGAGCAAAGAGAGAACTTTGCCAGAGCATTCATATATATTGGATGCAGACCACTGGAAACTCCCCTTCTTTGAGCAAGGCAGTGCAAGGGTGTGACTTGAACAAGGGAGGAAAGGGGGAAGTGTGGTGACCCGAGTCACACCCGCCAATAAGGCAGTGATCAATATATATCCCAACCAAATCTTGCCTCATTGGGCATCTCACCCCCAAATGGGATCATAACCACAGGGATGGAGGCTAGGAGTTACAACACATTACAAAATGGAGGCTAATTACATCAGATCACAAAATGGAGGACAATTGTATCAGAGGATAACTACATCATTATATAACTGCCAAATTATATCATTACATAACTACCAAATCACCGAAAATCATGGATCAACCAGTTGACAAATAACCTTAACCATCACAGAATAGGTTCCATACACCTTAGCTGCATTAGCAGCAAGCTGTCCAATCTGCCTGGTGGGTCACAAGTACCTTATTTGCATAGTCTCACCCAATCATTGTGTAGGAGTCACAAACACTATGTCTAGAAGGGCCATAATAAGTAATTTACTGGACTGCAGGGACACAGCAAAAGCAGTACTCAGAAGGAAATTCATAGCAATAAATGCCAACATTTTAAAAAAGTAAAGATTCAAATTCTTTAACTTAAACTGACAACTTAAATGAATAGAAAAGGAAGTGCAAAAGAAGCCAAAAGCTACCAGAAGAAAGAAAATGATAAAGATCAAGACAGAAATAAACAAAATAGAAAAACAATAGAAAGAATCAACAAAACCAGAAGTTGGCTCTTTGAAAGGATTAATAGACAAACCACTGGCTAGACTTATCAAAAAGAAAAAATAGAAGAGGAAAATAACCAAATTAAGAAATGAAATTGGTGATATTACAACCAATCCAACAGAGATAAGGAAGATCACAACTGATTATTATGAAAAACTGTACTCCAACAAATTTGAAAACCTAGATGAAATGGACAAATTCCTCGAAACACACTACCTACCCAAACTAACACAAACAGAAGTATAAAATTTAAACAAACCCATTACAAAAGAAGAGACTGAAGATGTCATTAAAAAAAAAAAAAAAAAGCCAAGGACCAGATGGCTACACTGGAGAATTCTACCAAACATTCAAAGAAGAGATGACACCAATCTTACCCAATCTCTTCAAAAACATACAAGAGGAAGCAACATTACCAAACTCTTTCTACCAGCATAACCCTGATACCTAAAGCAGGCAAAGGCATTTAAAAAAACAAAAGAAAGTTACAGATCAGTATCCCTTACAAACACAGAAGCAAGTTTTTCAACAAAATTCTATCCAACAGACTTCAGTGACATATCCAAAAGAAATCATATGGTATGATCAAGTGGGATTCATACCAGGAGTAAAAGGGTGATTCAACATTAGAAAATTAATCAATGTACTCTACCACATACATAAAACAGGAAAAGAATCATATGATCACATCAATAGATACAGAAATGGCATTCGATAAAATCTAACACCCTTTCCTGAAAAAAAACTCTCAGCAAAATAGGAATAGATGGGAAATTCTTCAACATAATTAGTAACATATAAGCAAAACCAACAGCTAACATTATACTCAACAGAGAAAGGCTGATAGGCTTCCGTTTGAGAATGGGAACAAGACTAGGATGCCTATTATCACCACTCTTAGTCAACATTATACTGAAAGTCCTAGCCAGAGCAATAAGACAAGAAAGAAAAATAAAAGGTAGCCAAATAGGAAAGGAAGAAGTAAAACTATCTCTATTTGCAGATGACATGATACTACACATAGCTGCTGTTGTTAAGTGCTGTCAGGTTGGTTCCGGCTCATAGCAACCCCATAGAACAGAGTAGAACTGCCCCATAGGATTCCCAAGGTGCAGCTGGTGAATTTGAACTGCTGACCTTTTGGTTAGCGGCCGAACTCTTAATCACTATACCACCAGGGCTCCTTCAAAAATTCCACAAGAAAACTGCTGGAACTAATAGTAGAATTTAGCAATGCTGCAGGGTACAAGATCAACACAGAAAAATCAGTTGGGTTCCTCTACATTATCAAAAAGTACTCCAAAAAAGAAATCAAGAAAATATCATTTACCAAAACTAAAAACCAAACCCAACCCAGTACCGTCGAGTCAATTCTGACTCACAGCGACCCTAGAGGACAGAGTAGGAGCGCCTGGCGGATTTGAACTGCTGACCCTTTGGTTAGCAGCCGTAGCACTTAACCACTACACCATCAGCGTTTCCAATATCATTTACAGCAGCCCCCAAATCGATAAAATTCCTAGGAATTAATCTAACCAGGGAGATAAAAGACTTACACAATGAAAATTATAAACCACTACAAGAATTCCACAAAAATGGAAAGATATCCTGTGCTCATGGATTAAAAACCAAAAAAACCCAAACCCGCTGCCGTCAAGTTGATTCCGACTCATAGCGACCCTATAGGACAGAGCAGAACTGCCCCATAGAGTTTCCAAGGAGCACCTGGTGGATTTGAACTGTTGACCTTTTGGTTAGCAGCCACAGTGCTTTACCACTACGCCACCAGGGTTTCCGCTCATGGATTAGAAGACTTAATATAGTGAAATGTCAATTCTACCTAAAGCGATCCAGAGATACAATGAAATTCCGGTACAAATACCAACAACATTCTCTACCGAAATGGAAAAACTAATGACCAACTTTATACGGAAAGGAAAGAAACCCCAAATAGCCAAAGCAATACTGAAGAAAAAGAACAAGGCAGGGGGCCTCACATTCCTCACACTGATATTAAAACATACTATACAAAAAAAAAAAAAAAATACTGTACAGCCACTGTAATCAAAACAGCCTGGTACTGGTTCAATGATAGACACATAGACCAATGGAAAAGAACTGAGAACTCAGAATTAAACCAAGCCATCTATGGACAATTGATTTTTGACAAGGAGTCAAAGTCCAATCAGTGGGGCAGAAACTGTTTTTTCAATAAATGGTGCTGACAAAACTGGATATCCACCGGCAGAAAAATGAAACAGGGCTTACCTCACACCCAACACAAAAACTAACTCAAAATAGATCAAAGACCTAAATGTTAAACCTAAAACCGTAAGATTCCTAGAAGAAAACATGGGGAGAAAACTATGGGACCTAATCTTTTGTAAAAATAGGATAACAAATGTCATGAATTGACATGGATTGTGCCCCCCAGAAATATCTGTCAACTTGGCTAGGTCATGATTTCCAGTATTGTATGACTGTCTACCATTTTGTCATCTGATATGATTTCCCTATGTGTTGTAAATCCTATTGCTATGATGTCAATGAGATGGATTAACAGCAGTTATACTGATGAGATCTACAAGGTTAAAAAAAGGGTAGATAGTATATTAAGCCAATCTCTTTTGAGATATAAAAGAGAGAAGGGAGCAGAGAGACAGGGGGACCACATACCACCAAGAAAGCAGTGCCGGCAGCACCCCGTGTCTTTTGCACCCGGGTTCCTGTGTGGAGAAGCTCCTAGTCCACAGAAAGATTGATGACAAGTACCCTCCCCCAGAGCTGGCAGAGAAAGCCTCACCCTGGAGCTAATGCCCTGAATTTAGACTTCTAGCCTACTACACTGTGAGAGACTAAATTTCTCTTTGTTAAAGCCATTCCTTTGTGGTATTTCTGTCATAGCAGCACTAGATGACTAAGACAACAAATATTACAAGTGCACGAATAGAATAAGACAAAATAAATAAATAAGACTGCATAAAAATTAAAAACCTATGCTCAATTAAAGACTTTATTAAAAGAGTAAACAGGCAAACTACAGACTGGGAATAAATCTTTGGAAACCCTGTAAGTGTCTAATCTCTAAAATCTACAGAAAACTGCAACAACTCTACAACAAAAAGACAAACAACCCAATCACAAAATAGGCAAAGGACACGAACAGAATCTTTACCAAGAGGACATCCAAGCAACCAACAAACATATGAAAAGATGTTTATAATCATTAGCCATTAGAGAAATGCAAATCAAAACTACAATGAGATACCATCTTATCTCCAGTTAAAATAGCACTGATTAAAAAAAAAACGAAAACAGGTAACAAACGTTGGGGAGGATATGGCGTGACTGGAACTCTTATCCACTGCTGGTGGGACTGTAAAATGATATAACCACTATGGAAAACAGTATGGTGCTTTTTCAAAAAACTAGAACTACCCCTATGATCCAGCAATCCCACTCCTAGGTATATACCTTAAACCAAAAAACCAAACCCATTGCCATCAAATGGATTTTGGCTCATAGCGACCCTACAGGACACAGTAGAGCTGCACCATAGAATTTCCAAGGAGCATCAGGTGGATTCGAACTACTGAACTCTTGTTAGCAGCCATAGCTCTTAACCACTACATCAGCAGGGTTTTCCAGGTATACACCTTGAACCAACCAAAAAACCAAGCCCATTGCCATCGAGTTGATTCCGACTCATAGGGGCCCCATAGGACAAGGCAGAACTACCCCATAGAGTTTCCAAGCAGTGCCTGGTAGGTATGAACTGCCGACCTTTTGGTGAGCAACCATAGCACTGAACCACTATGCCACCAGGGATTCCAGAATATACCTTATAGACCTAAAAATAATGACACAAACAGACATATGCACACTTATGTTCACTGCTGCTTTATTAGCAATAGCAAATGAATGGAAACAAGAAAAGTGCCCATCAACAGATGAATGAATAAGCAACCTGTGGTACATACATACAGTGAAATACTACGCAACCATAAAGGACAATGATGACTCCCCACAAAACATAACATGGATGGACCTGAAGGACATAATGCTAAGTGAAATAAGTATGTAAGGACAAATATTGTATGATCCTGCTTTTATAAGAAGACAAGAATAGATAAACAGAGACCAATGTTCATTATGGTTATCAGTGAGAGAAGGGGAAAGTATGCTTTAGATCATAGAGACTTGTTATTTTTGGTGATAGGAAAAGTGACTCCAAATATGGATGTAGTGAGCACAACACAACCAAAGTAAAAATTGAGTGTTTGAGCACATATGGATGGGTACAGGCATACTGGTATATAGGTAGGAAGAGGTGTATACATAGGTGAGATAGAAATATCTATAGATACGTTTAAATACAAACATGGGGGCACAGGCACATATTCATTGAACACACAAATACAGATACTCCTCAGACATAACCAAACACCTTTCAAGATTGGTTTTCTGAGTTTGACAGCTTAGGACCATAGTTTCATGAAACAACTCAGTCAATTGATAACATAGTTCACAAAAATCATGATCTGCATCCTAGTGAAGTGTGAGTAGGATCTGGGGGTCTTAAAAGCTTGCAAGCAGCCATCTAAGATACAACTATGGGTCTCTATTCACCAGGAGCAAAACCAGTAAGAAGATAACCAAAAGCTCAGAGAAGAAACATGAGCCATGGCCCTATCTACCCTGAGACCAGAAGAACTACACGGTGCCTGCTACCATCACTGACCATTCTGACTGAGGTCACAATTGATGGTCCTACATAGAATAGGAGAAAAACGTGCAGCAGAGCTCAAATTCTTAAAAAAAAAAAAAAAAGGCCAGACAAACTGAAATAGCAGAGAACAGAGGATTTCCCTGAGACTATCACCCAGAGACGCTCTTTAAACCTAGAACCAAGCCTATCCTGAGATTGCCTTTTAGTGAAATAGCAGAGTGGCATACAAAATAAGGGTTATTACCCTTAAGCTCGGTACACTACCGTAAGTCCCGGGTTATAAACGTTTGACTTACAGACAACTTGTACTTGCCCTTTAACATTATGTAAATTTGCCCTCACTTTCCAACAACTGAACCAACCCCCACTAGCAACAAATTCTTTATCACAATCACCTTCACTTGCTGCACGTGCAGCTTTGAAATCATTGCACTCAAACCAAACCAAACCCATTTCTGTCAAGTCGATTCTGACTCTTAGCGGCCCTATAGGAGAGAGTAGAACTGCCCCATAGGGTTTCTAAGAAGCACCTGGTGGATTCAAACTCCCAACCTTGTGGTTAGCAGCTGAACTCTTAACCACTACACCACCACAGGTTCCCGCTGCAATAAAGGCAGGCTAAATAAGAACTGTATGCACCTGTTCCAACTCACCTACAAATTCTTAGACATATGAACAGATCTCGTTTTTAACCCAGGGACTGCCTGTACTTAAAAACCACCCGTATGAGACCAAAAGGTCAATAATAACTCAAAAGCAAAGATGAGAAGATAAGTGGGCAGGGAAACTAGAGTACTGGAAATGGAACAAAGAGAACACAAAGAGAATGGTGACACATTGTGAAAACGTAACTAATGTCACTAAATTTTTTGCAGAAATTGTCAAACGGGAGCTTAACTTGCTATGTAAACTTTCACCAAAAACTCCATATTACTGGGAAAAAAAAGATAATTGGTTTCCTTTTCATATTTAACTTAAGAAACAGATACTCCAAAAAAAACCGGGGGGGGGGGTCGTTGCTTGTGAAATTAAATGTGCAAAAGTCATTTCTGTAAACGGCCGTGAAGTGCCAAAGCCTTTCAGCGACAAATGAATATGCACGCCCAGCAAAATCGGATACTTAACAGGACATCTTTTGCAGCTGATAAATGGACAAGGACGGTTCGTAATTCTGTGCATAAATACACACCTCACTCCTACCATTGTTATACTACCCTATATAAAAATCTGATAATTTATATAATGATAATATAAGTACCTTGGTTCTACATGAAAAATTAAAATAAGCACAAAAGTATAACTATACAAAGGAAACATGCTCCCAGCCAATGGGAGGGTAGAAGGAGAGAGCACCCTAGGGAAAGCGTGTTTTGAAAAAGGCCTTATGAGAAAATTGATTTTAGTAAATTTTCCATAGTCTAAGTTTGACTACCCGGCTTTAAAAGCTTAGAAATCTAATGGAGTAGCACAGGACCAACAGATTCATCTCTTAGGAATAGCTCCCACTAAACAAGCTCACAAGACTGATATAAAATCAGAATGCCAACTTATTAATTTACAGTGATAACACTAACTGCCAAAACTACCAAGGGCACTGGACATCTGTGTCCTCAAGTCAGTACATACTCTCCATTCTAGGCATACTACAAGGGAAGCAAGGCGACGATCAGAAGGCTGCCGAGTAAGGAAAAGGAGAATTATGTTACATGATTTGAATATTAAATGGCAAGGTGGCAAGAGAGTCTGACAGATTAAAAAAAAAAAGACACAACCACAAATAAAAATCAAGCCTAAGATGTCCAAAATAACTCTGTGGTAGGTGCTGTAATTATTTCCGTCTTTCAGAACAGAAAACAGATGTGAAGAGGTTAAGTGATTTGCCTAAGGTCACGTGGAGGACAGGAGTACAAATACAGATCTGTCTGACTCTGGAACCCAAAGTCATAACCATTACGTGAAATAAAGTTTAACCTCCTTAAAATTGTTAACAAAGTAGTCCCTGACTATCCTTTGAGTTTTATCTCTTACTATTGGCCCTCTTGAACTTCGGCTACATTTTAGCCATACCGAATTTTCAGTCCTGGAGTAAGTCACTGTTCCTCTTGACTGTGAACGTGCTGCCTGCCACGGCAAAGTCTACCCCCACCAACACCTTCACCAGGATAACTCTATTTTTCTTTCAGATTTCCACTATAATTTCTTTCTCAGGGAATAACCCTCTTATCCCAAGACTAAGTTAAATGACTTTTCATGATCCCTAGAAAAGGTTTTATGTATGTATCTCTGCTTTATACCTCCCATGAAACCTTTGATATCATTATCATAATACTGCAAAACTTTGTTAAAATTATTTACTTAATGTCTCTTTCTTACTTGGAGCCCTGGTGGGACAGTGGTTAAGAGCTCTGCTGCTAAACAAAAGGTCGGCAGTTAACATCCACCAGCCGCTCCTTGGGACCCCTATATGGGGCAGTTCTGCTCTGCCCTGTACGGTCACTATGAGTCAAAATCAGCTCCAGGGCAATGGGTTTTCAAACTTAAATTGTGGCCTCCATGAAAGTATTGTGTATCTCTACATCCTGGTAGATGCCAGGCACACAGTAAATTATCTGCTGAATTGATAAATTAAAATCAAAATAACAGATCAGAAAAGAGCTATGTGTATCCATGTAAAGAAAGAACAGCACTTAGTTCTCTAAGATTTGTCTTCTGATTGACTGTAGTAACAAACATGAAAAAAGCTGTGTCAATTAGAAGCCGGGGGTTAGTCAGGCAGAAACTGCAAAGTCTGGAGGCCAAATTGTGCCTGCTGTCCTTTTAAGTCTTGCCTTAAGAAAGTGGATATACTGGCTTACTGGATCTGATTCAGATTTGTGGCAAGGTAGAGGATGGAACACGGGGCATATGATTGGAGTCAAGGAAACCGATGATGAGGATGGTGCAGGAAGGCCAGGTAAAAGATGCCTGCCTTAGAGATGAAAAAATATGGAGGTACGTTTCACAGACAGAACTGCCAGGACTCGGTGAAAAACTGGATGTAAACGATAAAGGAGAGGAAAAAACGGAGGATGACTTCAGGCTTTCTTCCAAAAGCAACTGAATAGAAGGTGATATATTTACTTGGAAAAGGAAGACTACACTAGAAACAGGTGTAGGAGAAATCAAAGAATATTGAACATATTAGGTTTGAAGTAGGAAAGGAGAAATAACAGGCACACATTTGGATACAAAAGATTAAAAGACGAGAGCTCTAAAGACTGAACTCTATAAGTCCTATTACTGTTCCTGTCCCACAGATAAGAAAACTGAGGAACAGAAAGGATAAATAACTTGCCCGAGATCATACAACTAGTATTCTCTCTGGCACAGGAGTTCTCGAACTTAGGTAATCTATTTCTAGCGCTCACACTCATTACCTGCATATTCTATTGCTTCTCTGATAGTTAATTGATACCCCTATAGTACAGGGACCACAGAAAGGTTCAGTACTTGGTACTCAGGAAAGATTGAGGTATGCGGTTCATAACAGAGAATTAAGTGACCATCTCAAAAATGAATGGAAAAAAATTTCCATCTCACTCCTCCCTCCCAGCCCCAAAACAATGACAGCCATCTTTACAGGATTTTTCTGCAGGTACTTAAATGGCCACAGAGAAAAGGCTTATATATACATTCCATTTGAAAGTTCTCCCAAAGAAAAAGCTAGCTCACTACCCTAATAATCTTATAGTGAAGCCCATTATCCAGACCTATGCACACAAAGCTGCTTAGTTGCTTCTCATAAAATATAGACAGACAATTTGGATTACGGTACCAGAGCAACCGGTATTGGGCTTGCTCCCCCACCATAAATAACTAAAAAACTAGACAAAATATATGAGGCAAATATTTTCTGGTACTGGACAATAAGCAGGACAAGACTGTGATCCATGAGAGAAAAGAAACACGTAAGGCTATCCCGACATTTGTCCCTGCTTTCTGCCTGGGGCAGTTTCTAATCACAACACAGCAAAGTAGAGCTGAAGCAGAGCACAGCAGTGCTAGCTGAGCAATGGAGCTAGGAAACAGGAGTTTAGGGGTACAGAAGTGGTTGGAATTTGTGGGGTACGGTATCAGATATAAGTAGGCCACCCCAGAAATTGGTATAGAAGTTCTTCGGAGGTCCTTGGTTGAGGGCTAAGCTGCACATGCAGCAGAATGAAACTCTGCTAAGCCAAACACAGAGTGGTACTAAGAGCTAAATAAATATGCCACATATCACACAGGGATAAGAAATACTGGAGTTGAGCCTAGCCAGAATAGAAACCTCACTGAGCACCTCAGGCAATCAGTTAAGACCAGTAAAGGGTATGACTTAGGACTAAAAACCACATGCTAGAATACAGACATGCCCTATATATATAAGGGGTAACAAAAAAGAAAAAAAACAGGTGAGAAAGAGGTCAGCTCTAGCAAAGAAAGAAACCAAGACTGGGTCAAAAGGACCTACTGTCTGTCAAAACAAAACTCAACACTTTTTAAAGGAAGATAAGTCTCCCCACAGCATGTCATCCACAATGTGTAGCATAAAATGAAAAAATCCTAAATATGCAAAAAACAAAACATGTTCTATGAGCAAGAAAAAAGGAAATCAATGGAGAAAGCCTTTGAGATAACCCGGATGTTATAATTATCAGACAAACCAAAACCAAATTCATCCATTTCAACTCCTGGCGACCCTACAGGACAGAGCAGAGCTGCCCCACAGGGTTGCCAAGGAGTAGCTGGCAGATTTGAGCTGCTGGTCTTTCGATTAGCCATGGAGCTCTTAACCATTTTGTCACCACGCTCCAATTATCAGACAAGAACTTCTAAAAAACTATTACAAATATATTCAATATTTAAAGAACATAAGAGGAGATGGACATACATGAATGTACTTAGTCTCTGAATTATGGCGTATTTGAGTTATGATGAACCGCACTTACAACCATCTGTGTGTTTTTTTTTGGGGGGGGGAGCCGTACATCTGACATGTAGAGATAAATGAAAAAAAAAAAAAGGGTGAAAGAGGGAAAGGTAAGTATACTGTTATAAGGTTGTTATAGGTGAATCGTTATAAAACTGAGATTAAAAATGCGAAAATAACACTAGATCATTAAATGAATTTTTACAAAGGCACAGCTAATATGTCATAGAATACTAAAAAGTAATCACTTCATCCCAAAGAATGCCAGAAAATAAGAAAAAAGGAACAAAGAACATATGGGACAAATAAAAGTCAAACAGAATGACAGATTTACACAGAACCATATAAATAATTACATTATGTAAATGGACTAACACTCAGGAAGACCTAACTATATAACGTTTATAAAAGAACTCTAGTAAATATTAAAGAAAAGATAGGTTAAAAGCAGAATGATGGAAAAATATACTGTGCAAACACTAATCATAAGAAAATAGGAGTTGAAATATTAATATCAACATGGACTTAAAGACAAGCAGTATTACCAGAAATAAAGAGTATTTTATAATGATAAAAAGATCAATATTCATCGAAAAGATAAAACAATCTTAAAAAGGTGTGTAACTAAAAAACAAGTATCAATGTATATGAACCAAAAACCTACAGAACTAAAATGAAAAACAGACAAGTCCACAATTAAAGATTTCAACACTCTCCTCTCAGTAATTAACAGATTAATAAGAATGTCAGTAAGGAAAAAAAAATTTCCCCAATTTTAAAAAAGGCATCTAGGAAAAATCTATGGCGAACTTCACGTTCAGTGTCGACATTATTCCCCCTAGGATCAGAAACTAGGCAAAATGTCTGCCCATACCACTTCTAGTTAACACTGTACATATTGTTAGCCAGTGAAATAAGGCAAGAAAAAATATAAGGTATACAGATTTTTTTTTAGGAACAAATAAAACTGTCCTTATTTACAAATGATATGTTAATATAGAAAACCTTAAGAAACCTTTAAAAAAAACCTAGAAATAATAAGTGAATTTGGCAAAGTTGCAGGGTGCTTGGTCAATACAGAAACATATCCTATAAAAATTAATTGTATTTCTATATACTAGTACCAAACAATTAAAAAATCAAGTCACAATACTATTTATATTAGCATCAAAAACACAATACTTAACAACAAATTTAGTAAAATATATGTAAGACTATAAGCTGGAAGATATCAAACATGGCTGAGAGAAATAAAAGACCAAAATGACTGAAACGATACACCAGGTTCATGGATTAAAATACTCTATTTTAAGATGTCAATTCTCAAATTGATTCACAGATTTAATCAAAGTTCCATCAGACTTTTATTATAGAAATTAATGAGCTGATTCTAAAATTCATATATAAATGCAAAGGATCTAGAACAGCTAAAACAATTGTGAAAAAAGAACTGGAGGGCTCCTCCTACTTTTGGGTTTCAGGCATTACTATAAACCTACACTACTCAAGAGAGTGCGGTGCTGATATAACATTAGACAAAAATAACGATAAATCAAAATAAAATTCAGAAATATACCCACAGATATACAGCCAACTGATTTACAAAAACAGCACCAAAGGAATTCAGTGAGGTAAATAAAGTCTTTTTAATAAATCATGCTAGATAAATATATTTAAAAACGAACCTTGTCCCCTATTTAAAACCATACCAAAATAATTGAGATATATCATAGATATGAAATTCAAAGCTAAAACTAGAAAGATTCAAGAAGGTAACACAGAGTACCTTCACAACCTGGGAATACGCGGAGAGTTCTTGTTGTTAGTTGTCACCGAGTCGGTCCGTGACTCATGGGAACCCCGTGCACAATACAGTGAAATGCTGCCTGGTCCTGTACTATCCCCATGATCGGTTGTGGATAAAAGTCTTGTGATCCACAGGGTTTTCACAGGCTGATTTTCAGAAGTAGATCACCAGGCTTTTCTTGCTAGTTCACCTTAGTCTAGAAGCTCTGCTGAAGCCTATTTGGCATTATAGCAACACACAGACAAGTGGTGACTGCTTATGAGGTACACTGGCCAAGAACTAAACCTGGGTCTCCCACACGGAAAGTGAGAATTTCTAACACTGCCCTCAGAGAGTTCTTAGGACAAAAAAGTACTACACATCAAAGAAAAAAAATAAACTGGACTTGTTAGTTACCGTTGAGTCAATTCCAATTCATGGCTACTCCATGTGTGCAAGGCAGAACGGCTCCATAGGGTTTCAAAGCAGTGACTTTTTGGAAGCAGATCACCAAGTCTGTCTTCCTCTGGGTGGATTTGAATTGCCAACCTTTCGGCTAGTAGTCGAGAGTTTAACGGTTTGCGCCACCCAGGAGCCAACAAGATAGACCTAAAATTAAAAACTTCTGCTCATCCAAAGGACATCACTAATAAAATGAAGAGGCACGCCATAGACTTATCTGACAAAGAACTTATACCTAAAATACATAAATAACTCCAATAATTCAATAATAAAAAGACAACCTAATTTTTAAAAATAGCAAAGGATTTATCTGGGTACCTCACAAAAGAAGATACACAACTGGCCAATAAGCACATAAAAAAATGCTCAACACCATTAGTTATCAGAGAAATCATAAAAAAAGCCACAATAAAATACCACTTCATATGCTAAAAGGATAAAATCAAAAATACCTGGAGGCAGAGCCAACATGGCACCTGGACAGATGCACCATGCCATCCTCTGCAGCAAAGACCTGAAAAACTAAATAAAACAGATACAAACATCAATACTGGAACCCAAAGCATCAAATAAAGAATAAAGATCTAGATCAAATGCCAAATGCAAGAAGAAACTAATGGAAAACGGAGAACAAGAGAGAAACGGAGTGGAGATCCCTGCCAACTAACATGGTACAGTGTCTCCATCTTGGAACACAGCCAGCAAACACCCCGGACAGGGAGCATGGAAAGGCAACTTCACAGAGCTCCCAACAGAAGACAGAGCACCCAGTAACCAGACAAACACAGTTTCCCATCCCTCAGCCTTCTGCCCCATCCGTCACCTTCCCATCACTGCCAGGCCCTGCTGTACCTCCACAGCTAGAGCGTCCAAACCAAAAAAAAAACCAAACCCGTTGCCATCAACTCCAACTCATAGCAACCCTACAGGACAGGGTAGAACTGTCCCAGAGGGTTTCCAAGGAGCGCCTGGTGCATTCAAACTGCTGACCTCTTGGTTAGCAGCCACAGCATTTAACCACTACGTCGCCAGGGTTTCCCTAGAGCATCCAGTTGTGAGAATTTTTTATTTCTTTATGTTGAGGTGTAATCCATACTGAAGGCTGTAATCTCTGATCTTCATCAGTAAGTGCCTCGAGTCCTGTTTGATTTCAGCAAGGTTGTGTCATTTGTGTATTACAGTTGTTAATGAATCTTCCTCCAATCCTGATGCTACATTCTTCTTCATATAGTTTGGCTGTTCAGCCTACACACTGAATAAGCATGGTGAAAGGATACAATCCTGACGCATCCTTTTCCTGATTTTACACCACGCAGTGCCCCCTGTTCTGTTTGAACCATTGTCTCTTGATCTATGTACAGGTTTCTCATGAGCACAATTAAGTGTTCTAGAATTCCCATTCTTTGCAATATTTTCCATAATTTGTTATGATCCACATAGTTGAATGCCTTTGCATAGTCAATAAAACAAAGGTAAACATCTTTCTGGTATTCTCTACTTTCAGCCAAGATCCATCTGATATCAGCAATGATATTCTTTGTTCCATGTCCTCTTATGAATCCAGCTTGGATTTCTGGCACCTCCCCATCGATGGTACTGCTGTAACCGTTTTTGCATTATCTTCAGCAAAATTTTACTTGCATATTATATTAATGACATTGTTTGATAGTTTCCGAGTACCAAGCATATAATAAGTAACACATAATAAATATTAAATAGTGGCAGAATGGATGGAACTGAATTACGGTGTAGCGAAGAATATTGAATATACCAGAGACTGCCAGAAAAACGAACAAATCTTTTTTGGAAGAAGTACAGTCAGAACGCTCCTTAGAAGCGAGGATGGCAACTTCGTCTCACATACTTTGGACATGTTATCAGGAGGGATAAGTCCCTGGAGAAGGACACCATGTTTGGTAGAGTATGAGTGAAAAAGAGGAAGACCTTCAAAGAGATGGACTGACATAGGGGCTGCAACAATGGGCTCAAACATAGCAAAGATTGTGAGGATGATGCAAGACCAGGCAGAGTTTTGTTCTGTCGTACACAGAGTCACTAGGAGTCAGAACCGACTAGACAGCAACTGACACAACGATGTTGTTAGTATCCAAAAAAGTGACAACACAGAAAAATGGTACAAATATAATAGTTGAGGTTTTTTTTTTTCCTCTTTTCACAGGAATTAAATACTTGTATTTCAGAGATGGCATTTTTGTATCGTAACTGCATCACAACAAAGATAATACCTATATCACTATGTGTTCATGACTTAATATCTGTAGCAATCTCCTTCTCCTTTGAACTATATAAGGCGTAAAATCACAACCAGCAAAAGGTCACCTAGTCTGCAACACAATTCTATTTGCTGTGCTTTAGAAAATCAAATCATAGCTTTATCTTCCCAGACACATTCTTTAAAAAAATATACGGTTTGTATAATAGAAATAATTAAAGGAATATGGATATTTCTTTACTAACTGATCTAATTTCAATCTTACTTTTTAAATAAAACAGAAAATATATTTTCCATTTTAAATAAAACAGAAAATTTTGGGATAGCTTATCGAGTCACCCAAAAACACAAAAATGGCACTTGATTACTCAAACCAGTAATTCCCAAATCTCCCTGTGTATCAGAATCACTTGGCAACTCCGAAACACATTTAGATTCTGAGCTTCATCATAAATCTACTGATTCAGAATTTCTAAGTGTGGAGCCTAGAATACATATATATATATATATATTTAAAGCTACCCAGAAAAAAACATAACAGAAGGCAATCAACAAAAGAGGAAATAAGATAGCTAATAAAAAGAAACAATATACTCACCCTTACACTAAGCTAAGAAAATATAAAATTTAAAAGCCATGAGTTAATATTTTTGCCCAAATTAACAAAAACTTAAAAGACTGAAAACAGTGAAGTATATACAATAATAAAGGCATTCCCATATGTTGTTCGTGAGATTTGCTACTAATGTTTTAAAATAATTATGGGGCATCTTTTAAAAATGAAAACACCAGCAACACTACTTACAGAAATCTATTCTACAGAAATAAAAAGTCTGAGGAGCATAAGGATATACACAGAAGGATGCTTATTTCAGAATTATTTGTAATAACAACAGTGAATAAACTAGAAATAACTCAAATGTTCATTAATAAGGAAATCATTGAATCAATTAGAACTATCCATATTATAGAATATTACGTAGCTATAAAAAAAAAAAATTTTTTTTTTTTTTTTATTTAAGACTGTCCCCCTCATGTCTGTCAGTTTGTCGTACTGTGGGGGCTTGCGTGTTGCTGTGATGCTGGAAGCTATGTCACCGGTGTTCAGATACCAGCAGGGTCACACATGGAGGACAGGTTTCAGCTGAGCTTCCAGACTAAGACAGACCAGGAAGAAGGACCCAGCAGTCTACTTCTGAAAAGCATTAGCCAGTGAAAACCTTATGAATAGCAGTGGGACATTGTCTGTTATAGTGCTGGAAGATGAGCCCCCCAGGTTGGAAGGAACTCAAAAGATGACTGGGTAGAGTCGATTTTAATGACATGGATGGAGTAAAGCTTTCGAGACCTTCATTTGCTGATGTGGCACAACACAAAATGAGAAGAAACAGCTGCAAACATCCATTAATAATCGGAACCGGGAACGTACAAAGTATGAATCTAGGAAAACTGGAAATCGTCAAAAATGAAATGGAACACATAAACATTGATATCCTAGGCATTAGTGAGCTGAAATGGACTGGTATTGGCCATTTTGAATGGGACAATCATATAGTCTACAATGCTGGGAATGGCAACTCAAAGAGGAATGGTGTTGCATTCATTGTCAAAAAGAACATTTCAAGATCTATCCTGAAGTACAACGCTACCAGTGACAGGATAATATCCATACACCTACAAGGAAGACCAGTTAATACGACTATTATTCAAATTTACCCACCAACCACTAGGGCCAAAGATGAAGAAATAGAAGATTTTTACCAGCTGCTACAGTCTGAAATTGATCGAACATGCAACCAAGATGCATTGATAATTACTGGTGATTGGAATGTGAAAGTTGGAAACAAAGAAGAAGGATCAGTAGTTGGAAAATGCGGCATTGGTGACAGAAACAATACCAGAGATAGAATGAGAGAATTTTGCAAGACCAACGACTTCTTCATTGCAAATACCTTCTTTACCAAAATAAACGGCGACGATACACATGGACCTCGCCAGATGGAACACACAGAAATCAAATTGACTACATCTATGGAAAGAGACAATGGAAAAGCTCAAAATCATCAGTCAGAACAAGGCCAGGGGCCGACTGTGGAACAGACCATCAATCACTCATATGCAAGTTCAAGCTGAAACTGAAGAAAATCAGAGCAAGTTCATGAGAGCCAAAATATGACTTTGAGTATATCCCACCTGAATTTAGAGACCATCTCAAGAATAGATTTGACACATTGAACACTAATGACCACAGACCAGACGAGTTGTGGAATGACATCAAGAACATCATCCGTGAAGAAAGCAAGAGGTCACTAAAAAGACAGGAAAGATGGAAAAGACCAAGATGGACGTCAGAGGAGACTTTGAAACTTGCTCTTGAGCGTCGAGCAGCTAAAGCAAAAGGAAGAATTGATGAAGTAAAAGAACTGAACAGAAGATTTCACAGGGCCTCTCGAGAAGACAAAGTAAAGTATTATAATGACATGTGCAAAGAGCTGGAGATGGAAAACCAAAAGGGAAGAACATGCTCGGCGTTTCTCAAGCTGAAAGAACTGAAGAAAAAATTCAAGCCTCGAGTTGTAACAGTTAAGGATTCTATGGGGAAAATATTAAACAACGTAGGCAGCATCAAAAGAAGACGGAAAGAATACAGAGTCATTACACCAAAAAGAATTAGTCGATATTCAACTATATCAAGAGGTGGCATATGATCAAGAACTGATGATACTGAAGGAAGAAGTTCAAACTGCTCTGAAAGCAATGGCAAAAAACAGGGCTCCAGGAATTGATGGAATATCAATTGAGATGTTTCAACAAACAGATGCAGCACTGAAGGTGCTCACTCGTCTACGCCAAGAAATATGGAAGACAGCTTCCTGGCCAACTGACTGGAAGAAATCTATATTTATGCCTATTCCCAAGAAAGGTGATCCCACCGAATGTGGAAATTATAGAACAATTATCATTAATATCACACGCAAGCAAAATTTTGCTGAAGATCATTCAAAAATGGCTGCAGCAATATATCGACAGAGAACTGCCAAAAGTTCACGGTGGTTTCAGAAGAGGACGTGGAACCAGGGATATCATTGCTGACGTCAGATGGATCCTGGCTGAAAGCAGAGAATACCAGAATGATGTTTACCTGTGTTTTATTGACTATGCAAAGGCATTCAACTGTGTGGATCATAACAAACTATGGATAACACTGTGAAGAATGGGAATTCCAGAACACTTAACTGTGCTCGTGAGGAACCTGTACATAGATGAAGAAGCAGGTGTTCGGCCAGAACAAGGGGATACTGATTGGTTTAAAGTCAGGAAAGGTGTGCATCAGGGTTGTATTCTTTCACCATACCTATTTAATCTGTGTGCTGAACAAATAATACAAGAAGCTGGACTGTATGAAGAAGAACATGGCATCAGGACTGGAGGAAGACTCATTTACAACCTGCGTTATGCAGATGACACAACCTTGCTTGCTGAAAGTGAAGAGGACTTGAAGCACTTGCTAATGAAGATCAAAGACCACAGCCTTCAGTATGGATTATGCCTCAACATAAAGAAAACAAAAATCCTCACAAGTGGACCAATGAGCAACATCATGATAAATGGAGAAAAGATTGAAGTTGTCAAGGATTTCATTTTACTTGGATCCACAATCAACAGCCACGGAAGCAGCAGTCAAGAAATCAAAAGACACACTGCATTGGGCAAATCTGCCGCAAAGGAGCTCTTTAAAGTGTTGAAGAGCAAAAATGTCACCGTGAAGACTAAGGTGCACCTGACTGAAGCCATGGTATTTTCAATCACATCATATGCATGTGAAAGCTGGACAATGAATAAGGAAGAGTGAACAAAAGTTGACGCGTTTGAATTGTGATGTTGGCAAAGAATATTGAATATACCATGGAATGTCAGAAGAACGAACAAATCTGTCTTGGAAGAAGTACAGCCAGAACGCTCCTTAGAGGCAAGGATGGTGAGACTGCGTCTTACATACTTCGGACATGTTGTCAGAAGAGATCAGTCCCTGGAGAAGACATCATGCTTGGCAGAGTACAGGGTTAGCAGAAAAGAGGAAGACCCTCAACAAGGTGGATTGACACAGTGGCTGCAACAATGAGCTCAAGCATAACAACGACTGAAAGGATGGCTCAGGGCCGGGCAGTGTTTCGTTCTGTTGTGCATAGGGTCGCTATGAGTCAGAACCGACTCGACAGCACCTAATAACAACACAACAACCAATTAAAGACTGTATGGATTACACCTCAATACTGTATGGATTATACCTCAATTAAAGAAAACAAATTCTTTACAACTGGACTAATAAGCAACATCATGATATATGGAGAAAATACTGAAGTTGTCAAAGATTTCATTTTACTTGGAGCCACAATCAATGCCCATGGAAGCTGTAGTCAAGAAAATCAAACAGCATACTGCGCTGGGCAAGTATGCTGCAAAAGACCTCTTTCAAGTATTAAAAAGCAAATATGTCACTTTGAGGACTAAGATGTGCCCTACCAAAGCCATGGTATTCTCAATTGCCTCATATGCATGTGAAAGCTGGACAATGAATAAGGAAGACTGAAGAAGAACTGATGCCTTTGAATTATGGTGTTGGCAAAGAATACTGAATATACCATGGACTGTTTTTGCCAGAAGGATAAACAAATCTGTCTTGTAAGATGTACACTCAGAATGCTCCTTAGAAGCAAGGATGGCGAGGCTTCATCTCACGTACACTGGACATGTTGTTAAGAGGGATCAGTCCCTGGTGAAGGACATCGTGCTTATCAGAGGGTCAGCAAAAGAGAGGAAGACCCTCAATGAGATAGACCGACAGAGTGGTTCCAACAATGGGCTCAAACAGAGCAAGGATTGTGAGGACAGTGTTTCATTCTGTTGTACACAGGGTCACTATGAATCTGAACTGACTTGACTGCACCTAACAACAACAACATTTACAATTTTAAAGAACTCTGGTGGTGCAACAGCTAAGCGTTTTGTTGCTAATGGGAGAGAGCTCCACCAGCAGCTCCACGAGAGAAAAATCTGCAATCTGCTCCCTTAAAGATTACAGCCTAGGAAATCCTATGGGGCTGCTATGGGTTTGAATCAACTCAATGGCACACAACAATAACATTAAAAAGATTAAGTTAGGAACTTCCTCTTCTAAGGGCGATGGAGTAGCTTGTAGCAGACTAATGTTCCTGCCAAAAACAATTGGAAAATCTGGATAGCCATAGTCTTTTAACTCCCACCAAATGACTAGGTGGGCCTATGCCAATGAGGCGCTTGTGGCCCACCAAGAGGATTGGATAGCTTGCTAATAGTGTAAATATGATGCATGACACCCTTATGTGGGTGGGTCCATGCAAGTAAGGTGTATGGAATCCTAACAAGGGGTGCTCAGTTTTGTCATCCTACTAGGCTTAAAAGAGAGGGAATCCCAGAGCAGAGGTGAACCTGACTACCACCAAGAAGAAGAGACGGGGACGGAATACGTCCTTTGGATCGAGGATCCCTACACTGAGGCCCTCCTAGACCCAGGAGACAGAGAGAGAGCTGTTACACCAGAAAAGACAAGATGGCAAGAAGCAGCAGCAGAGAATTGGAGGGCAGCAGATGCAGCAGACCCAGAAGATTGGCAGAAGTCAGCAGGGTGAGCTTCCCAGCCCATTGAGAAAGAGAGTTAAGGGCCTTCATGCATGAGGCTTGCTGGCAGAGTGGGTACCTCTGGGCACTTATTGGCAGAGCTAAAGAGCTTTGTAACATTTGCCCCAGCAGGGCGGAGGCTGGCTAAGGGGCCAAGGGCCAGAGAGAGGCCTGTCTGCAGGCACGGCTAAGAAAACACTGTCCTGACCGAAGAACTGTATCCTGAGTCATTTATGATCCTGAATTGTAACCTGTTACTTCCCTAATAAACCCCATAATCATGAATATTATCTGTGAGTTCTGTGTGGCCACTGCAATGAATTACTAGACCTCACAGAGAAATAGAGAGTGCTGCGGGAAGGATGGTTGGCAGTCAGAATTGGTAAGAAAGTAGGAGCGAGAGGCATGTCTGACCTCCACTTCACAGGAATCAGCCTTGGGGTGTCAGTGTTGATGTTGATAATGATTCTCCCTCCCCCGTGTAAAGTTGAAGGAGGTCAAACACCACCACGCCACCATTTTTACATCAAGACTCAGCTCAGGCTTGGCCCTGCCTGATTAAAGAGATCTGTTCTACTCTAGTTGCTACCAGACTACAGGGAGAACACCCTCTGAGGGAAGAAAATATCATTCAGGGCAACTACAACTGTGTCAGTTTCCCAGTGCTCCATAACACAAATACCACCAGTGATGGCTTTAAAGAACAGAAATTTACTTTCTCACAGTTCAGGAGGCTCAAAGTATTGAATTTAGACCATCAGCTCTAGAGGAAGGTCATTCTTTATTTCTTTCAGCTTCTGGTAAAAACCAAACCAGTTGATGCTGAGTCATTTCCAACACAAGGAGACCCCATGTGTCTCAGAGTAGAACTGAACTCCATAGGGTTTTCAATGGCTGGTTTTTTGGAAGGAAATCACCAGGCCTTTCTTCTGAGGCACCTCTGAGTAGACTCAAACCTCCGACCCTTTGGTAAGCAGCTAAGCATGTTAACCATCTGCACCACCCAGGGATGCCTCTGCTTCAAGTAGCTGCCAGCAATCCGTGGAGTTCCTGGAATTACAGATTCATCTGCTTCCACGTTCAGGTGGCATCTCCCCCTATGTCTGAACTTCCCTTTATAAGACAACACTCAGAAGGGTTTAGATTTAGGACCTACTCTACTCCAATATGACCTCATTAACATAACAAAAGAAAAACCCTATTTCCAAACAGGAGCACATTCACAGCATGGGAGGGGGGCTTGCTTAGGATTTCAACATCTCTTTTTTTTTTTGGAGACATAATTCAATCCATAACAAACTTTATATGTAACGTCTGACATTCAGTCAAAAATGAACATGCCAAAAAAAAAAAAAAAAAGACCAAGGCAAATATAAACAATACAAACAGACTCAGAGATAATCCAAATATTGGAATTAACAAACATGAACATTAAAAAAAAAAAAAAAACTGTGACTAACATAGTCAAGAAAATACATGACAAAATGAAGAGTTTCACCAGAGAACTGGAATCTATAAAAGAAAATCCAATGAAACTATCAGAATGGAAAAATACAATAACTAGAATTCAAAATTCAAAGATGAATTTAATGGCAGAATGGACATAACTGAAAATAAGATTAGTAAATCGTAAGACAAATCAGTACAAATGTACATGATAAAACATGGAGAGATAAGGACAAAAAACATAAAAAAGAATGTAAGAGACATATGAACGTCTAACAATAACAAGAGAAAAAAATGGAGCAAAACAAGAACCAATTATATGCTGTCTACAAGAGATACGCTTTCAATATAAAAACTCATTCTTCAATCAAATACATGAGACCAAATGGGCATCTCCTGGCCAAAAGCAAGATGAAAAGCAGGAAGGGACAGCAACCGAACAAATGGGCACAGGGAACCCAGGGTGGAAAGGGAAGTGTGCTGTCACACTGTGGGCATTACAACAATATCATAAACCAGTATGTGTATAAATTTTTTAATGAGAAATTAACATAAGCTGTAAACTTTCACCTAAAGCACAAGAACAACTATCTATCTATCTATAAATATGTATATACCCATAAACTTAAACAGTTTGAAAGTAATGAGCAGAAAAAGATCTACTGAGCAAACAGTAACACATGGGAAAACCGGTGTGCCTAAATTAAGGCCAAACAAAACATACTTCAAGGAGAATTATTAGAAATAAAAAGTTATACCTCATAATGATAAGAAGAGGATATAATATAATCCTAAATGTGTATGCACCTATTACAAAGCTTCAAAATACATGGGAAAAAACCTAACATGACCAAAAGGAAAAACAGAAAAACCCACAATTATAGTTGGAGAGTTCAAAAACTTTTCTCTCGGTAACAAGTAGACCAAAAAAAAAAAAAATCAGAATATACAAAATCTTTGTAACACTATAAACCACATTAACCTAATTGCTGTTTATAAAATATACACCCAACAACTACAAAATACACATTTTGTCTAAGTGCAATGGAACAGGCACCAAGATAGACCAAGTGCTGTGCCAGAAAACAAGTCTCAATTGATTTTAAAAGACTGAAATCTTACAAAGTATTTTCTCTGACCACAAAGGAATTAAACTAGAAATTAGCAACAACAAAACATCTAGACAAGCCACAAGTATCTGGATATTAAATCTTCACTTCTGAACAACCTACAGATCAAATAAGAAATCACAGAAGAAATTACAAAATATTCTGACCTACATAATAGTGATAATACAACATATCAAAATTTGTTAGATGGAGCTAAAGTAGTGGATAGTAGGAAATTTATACTTTTAAATGCTTATATTAAATAAGAATGTCTAAAATCGATGATTTTAAGTTGTCACCTTAGAAAACTGGAAAAAGATTCAATTCAACCCCAAGTAGAAAAATTGGATTTCATAAAATTCAAAACTTTTCTCTTCAAAACGCACCCTCAGAAAAACTAAAAAGCAAGACACAGAATGAGAAAAAAAATACTTGCAATACACGTATCTGACAAAGGACTTGGATCTGTATATATGTAAAGAATTCTCACAACAAGAAACAAACCTAATTAAAAAATGGGCAAGATATCTGACCAGAAAATTCACAATGGACAACAAATGGCCAACGAGCAGATGAGAAATGTGTGCTACGGCATTAGTCCTCGAGGAAACACAAAAATGTAGAAGGCAAAGATTTTTTTTTTTTTTTAAAAAAGCAAAAGCTCTATGTTGCTTACAAGAAGCATACACATAGGGAAACAGAAAGTTTGAAAATAAATACCACCAATAGAAAGTTGCCATAACAATATTCATAAAAGAAAAAGTAGACTTTAGGTAAGGAACATTACTAGAGATAAAGCCAGAATTCATAATGAAAAAAGATCTATCCACCAAGAACATCTAATAATCTTAGGTATGCATGCTAAAAACAGCTTTAAAATATATTAGGCAAAAATTCATAGAATTAAAACGAGAAACAGAAAAACATACAACCATATGGAAAACTAACAAACCTCTCTTTATAACTGGAAAAAAAGCAGAGAAAAAAGTTCACCAAGAAAATAGAAGCTCTGAATAACAAAATTAACAACTTGACAAAATCGACTTATATAGAACAGCGGACTCACAATGCAGAATTCACTTTTAAGTGTACACCATTTTAAAAAAATGTAATCATTACATCCTGGGCCATAAAGCAAGACCCACCAAATTTCAAAGGTTTCAAACCACTCAGTCCATTCTCTGACCAAAGTGCAATTAAGCTAGAAATCAAAAACAAATTTCAGAAACTAAGCAATACACTTTTAAGTAAGCCAGGAGTCAAAGAAGACCTCACAATAAAAACAAGAAAATATTTTAAACTGAAGAAAAATACAACAAATCAACACTTGGGAGATGACAAGTAAAGACACTCTTAGAGGAAAATGAATAGCCTTAAGGGTCAACATTAGAAAAGAAAAAGGGCTTAAAATCAATGATGTAAGTGTCTATCTTAAGAAGTCAGGAAAATGAAAACCAGGGAAAGGAGGCACAGGAAATAATACAGATAAGAGTAACTGATACAGAAAAAAAAAAAAAAAAAACCATAGAATAGAGAAAAAAGCAGAGCCAAAATATGGTTTTTTTTTTTTAAAGATTAACTGAAAGTCTAACAAAAAAGACAAGGTACAAATCAAATATATCAGAAACAAAAGGGACATTTAAAAGATATCTGTAGGATGCAGATATCCTCCAGACGTTAAAAATATAATGATACCCATTGCCGCTGAGTTGATTCCGAGTCATAGCGACCCTATAGGACAGAGCACAACTGCCCCACTGGGTTTCCAAAGAGCACCTGGTGGATTTGAACTGCTGACCTTTTGATTAGCAGCGGTAGCTCTTAACCACTACACCACCAGGGTTTCCAAAAATATAATGAGTATATTAAAAACTTCCTACTGATAATTTTGGAAATTAAAAATGAAACAGTTAAGTTTCTTGAAAAACAAAAATTATAAAACTGAAACAACAAACAGAAAAATTTGAATAATCCTACATCCACGAAAGTGATTGAATGCATAATTAAAAATTATCCAGTGAAACCTATAGGCCCAGACGGTTTTACCCAGGAATTCTCCAAACATGCAAGAAACCAGGAGGCAGAAACTGAAGAGACAAGGAACACAAGAAGCAGAGCTGCCACAGTCTCAAAGGATATGGCCATGACCTCTGGGGTTTCAAAGGGTGGAGCCATGGCCTCTGGTGTTTCTAATGGTGGAGCTGTCACTCAGATGGCTTTAGGAGAATGCTACCCCTAAAGCCCAGGGGGCAGAGTTGCTACCCATGCGGGCCTGGAAGGTGGAGCTGAAGCCCAGGGCCAACAGACTGCCACCTAGAATCTGCACAGTATGGCCAATACCTAGAGTCTGGAGGGCAGGGCCACTGTGTAAATGGTCTCAGAGAACAGGGGGTTATTTTCAAGACATGGGGGCTACTGTAATGTGTTCTGCTGACTTGCCTGGTGCCTGTTATGCCTTCTTTCCCTTCAATTTCTCCCATCTGTAATGGAAATGTCTAGCTTGTAGGAGTTCCACCATTATACTTTGGAAGCAGATAACTTGTATTCTAGATTTCACAGATGAGGAGGAACTTTAGATTTTGGACCTGAAGTTGAATTAAGATGTTTCCTATGATATGATGGGGTGAATGTTTTACATACGGCTAGGACATGAATTTTGGGGGGCCAAAAGGTAGAAGATTATGGATTGAATTCTATCCCCCCAAAATATCTGTCAACTTAGCTAGGCCATGATTCCCAGTATTGTGCAAACTGTCCACCAATTTGTCATCTGATTTGATTTTCCTGTATGTTATAAATCCTATCTCCATGATGTGTCAATATGGGATAAGTGGCAGTTACGTTAATGGGGCAGGACTCACTACGAGACTGGACTGTGTCTTAAACCAAACTCTTTTGAGATATAAAACAGAGAAGTGAGCAGAGAGACAAGGTGACCTCAAACCACCAAGAAACAAGAGCCAGGAGAATAGTGTGTCCTTTGGACCCACAGTCTTTGCGCAGAGAATCTCCTCAACAAGGGCAGATTGATGAAAAGGACCTTCCCCCAGAGCCGACGGAGGGAAAGCCTTCCCCTGGAGCTGGCACCCTGAATTCAGACTTCTAACCTCCTAAACTGTGAAAGAATAAGTTTCTCCTCATTAAAGACATTCATTTACGGTATTTCTGTTATAGCAGCACTAGATGACTAAGACAGGGTCCAAGGCTATAAATCTTCAAGGAAGCAGACTGTCCCATCTTTCTTCCACAGAACACATCATTCTCCCTCAGACTGGCTGTTGGGTTCAAACCACCAACCTTACAGTGAGAAGTCAAGCACTTTTAACAACTGCACCACCAGGGTTCCTTGACAAAATTAGGTTTATTTCAAAAACAAAAAGTTGACTTTACATTACAAGAAGAATCGATGACACGATCCATCTATATGCTGCCTACAAGAGACACACCTTAGACTTAGAGGCACAAACAAACTAAAACTCTAAGGATGGGAAAAAATATATCAAGCAATCAACAATCAAAAAAAGCAGGAGTAGCAATACTAATTTCTGACAAAATAGACTTTAAATTCAAATCTACCACAAAGGATAAGGAAGGACACTATGTATTGATTAAGGGACTATATACTAGGATACAACCATATTAAATTATTTATGCATCCACTGACAGAACTGCAAGATACATAAAACAAACTCTAACAGCATTGAAAAGTGAGATAGGCGGTGCCACAATTATAGTAGGAGACTTCAACACACCACTTTCAGTGATGGGCAGAACATCCAGAAAGAAGCTCAATAAAGACACAGAAGATCTAAACGCCACAATCAACCAACCTGACCTCATAGACATATACAGAACACTCCACCCAACAGCAGCCAAGTATACTTTCTTTTCCAATGCACATGGAACATTCTCCAGAATAGACCACATATTAGGTCACGAAGCAAGCCTTAGCAGAATCCAAAACATCAAAATATTACAAAGCATCTTCTCTGACAATAAGGCCATAAAAGTAGAAATCAATAACAGAAAAACCAGGGAAAAGAAACCAAACACTTAGAAACTGAACAATACCCTGCTCAAAAATGACTGGGTTATAGAAGACATCAAGGATGGAATAAAGAAATTCATAGAATCCAAAGAGAATGAATACACTTCCTATAAGAACCTTTGGGACACAGCAAAAGCAGTGCTCACAGGTCAATTTATATCAATAAATGCATACATACAAAAAGAAGAAAGAGCCAAAAGCTAAGAATTATCCCTACAACTTGAACAACTAGAAAGGGAGAAACAAACTCTCAGGCACAAGAAGAAAGCAAATAATAAAAATTGGAGCAGAATTAAATGAAATAGGAAGCAGAAAAACAATTGAAAGAGTTAATACGAAAAGCTGGTTCTTTGAAAAAACTAACAAAATTGATAAACCATTGACCAAACTGACAAAACAAAAACAGGAGAGGAAGCAATAACCCAAATAAGAAATGAAATGGGCAATATTACAACAGACCCAACTGAAATAAAAAGAATCATATCAGATTATTACAAAAAACTGTACTCTAGAAGAAATGGATGAATTTCTAGAAACACTCTACCTACCTAAACTAACAAAAACAAGTAGAACAACTAAATAAACCCATAACAAAAGAAGAGATTGAAAACGTAATTGAAAAACTGCCAACAAAGAAAAAATCCCTGCAGAGTTCTACCAAACCTTCAGAGAAGAGTTAACACCACTACTACTAAAGGTATTTCAGAGCATGGAAAAGGACAGAATACTCCAAACTCAGTCTATGAAGCCAGCATATCCCTGATACTAAAACCAGGAAAAGACACTACAAAAAAAGAAAACGACAGACCTATATCCCTCACGAACCTAGATGCAAAAATGCTCAACAAAATTCTAGCCAATAGAATACAACAACATATCAAAAAAATAACTCACCAGGACCATGTGGGATTCATTCCAGGTATGCAGGGATGGTTCAACATTAGAAAAACAATTAATGTAATCCATTACATAAATAAAACAAAAGACAAGAACCACATGATCTTATCAGTTGATGCAGAAAAGACATTTGACAAAGTTCAACACCCATTCATGACAAAAAGTCTCAGCAAAAATAGGAATAGAAGGAAAATTCCTCAACATAATAAAGGACATTCATACAAAGCCAACAGCCAATATCATCCTAAATGGACAGAGTCTGAAAGCACTCCCCTTGACATCGGGAACCAGACAAGGATGCCTTTATCACTGCTCTTACCGAACACTGTACTGGAGGTCCTAGATAGAGCAATTGGGCTAGGTAAAGAAATAAAGGGCATCCAGATCGGTAAGGAAGAAATATCTCTATTTGCAGATCTCATACACAGAAAACCCTAAAGAATCCTCAAGAAAACTACTGAAACTAATGGAAGACTTTAGCAGAGTGTCAGCATAGAAGATAAACATACAAAAATCAGTTAGATTCCTCTACACCAACAAAAAGAACATTGAAGAGGAAATCACCAAATCAATACCATTTACAATAGTCCCCAAGAAGATAAAATATTAGGGATAAATCTTACCAGAGACGTAAAAGACTTATACACAGAAAACTACAAGACACTACTGCAAGAAACCAAAAGAGACTTACATAAGTGGAAAAACATACCTTGCTCATGGATAGGAAGACTTAACATTCTAAAAATGTCTATTCCACAAAAGCCATCTGTAGATACGACACAATTCCGATTCAAATTCCAACAACATTTTTTAATGAGATGGTGAAACATCGCCAACTTCATATGGAAGGGAAAGACATCCAGATAAGTAAACCATTACTGAAAAAGAACAACAAAGTGGGAGGCCTCACTCTACCTGATTTTAGAACTCATTATACTCCCACAGTAGTCAAAACAGCCTGGTACTGGTACAACAACAGATACATAGAGCAATGGAACAGAATTGAAAATCCAGACATAAATCCATCCACATATGAGCAGCTGATATTTGACAAAGGCCCAAAGTCAGTTAAATGGGGAAAAGACAGTCACTTTAACAAATGGTGCTGGCATAACTAGATATCCATCTGCAAAAAAATGAAACAAGACCCATACCTCATACCATGCACAAAAATGAACTCAAAATGGACCAAAGACCTAAATATAAAATTTAAAATGTAAAGACCATGGAAGAAAAAACAGGACAACGCTAGGAGCCCTAATACATGGCATAAACAGTATACAAAACATTATTAACAATGCAGAAGAGAAAGTAGATAACTGGGAGCTCCTAAAAATCAAACACCTATGCTCATCCAAAGACTTCACCAAAAGAGTAAAAAGATTACCTACAGACTGGGAAAAAGTTTTTAGCTATGACATTTCTGATCAGCATCTGATCTCTAAAATCTACATGATACTGCAAAACCTCAACGACAAAAAGACAGATAACCCAATTAAAAAAATGGGCACGGGATATGAACAGACACTTCACTAAAGAAGACATTCAGGTAGCTAACACATACACGAGGAAATGCTTACAATGATTAGCCATTAAAAAAACAAAAAACCAAACCCAGTGCCGTCGAGTCGATTCCAACTCATAGTAGAAATGCAAATCAAAACTACAATGAGATTCCATCTCACCCCAACAAGGCTAGCACTGGTCCAAAAAACACAAAATAATAAATGTTGGAGAAGTTATGGAGAGACTGGAACACTTATACACCGGTGGTCGGAATGTAAAATGGTACAACCACTTTGGAAAACGATGTGGTGCTTCCTTAAAAAGCTACAAATAGAATGACCATACAATCCAGCAATCCCACTCCTTGGAATATATCCTAGAGAAATAAGAGCCTTTACATGAACAGATATATGCACACCTATGTTCACTGCAGCACTGTTTACAACAGCAGGAAGTTGGAAGCAACCAAGGTGCCCATCAATGAATGAATGGATAAATAATGGTATATTCATACAATGGAATAGTACACATCAATAAAGAACAATGATGAATCTATGAAACATTTCATAACATGGAGGAATCTGGAAGGCATTATGCTGAGTGAAATTAGTCAGTTGCAAAAGGACAAGTATGTATGAGACCACTATCATAAGAGCTTGAAAAATAGTTTAAACAGAGAAGAAAATATTCTTTGATGGTTACGAGAGTGGGGAGGGAGGGAGGGAGGGAGGGAAAAGTGTTTTCACTAATTAAATAGTAGATAAGAACTATTTTAGGTGAAGGGAAAGACAACACACAATACAGGAGAGGTCAGCACAACTGGACTAAACTAAAAGCAAAGAAGTTTCCTGAATAAACTGAACGCTTCAAAGGCCAGCGTAGCAGGGCCAGGGGTTTGGGGACCACGGTTTCAGGGGACATCTAAGTCAACTGCCACAACAAAATTTATTAAGAAAACATTCTGCATCCCACTTTGGAGAGTGGCATCTGGGGTCTTAAATGCTAGCAAGTGGCCATCTAAGACACATCAATGGGTCTCAACCCACCTAGAGCAAAGGCAAATGAAGAACACCAAAGACAGAAGGTAATTATGAGCCCAAGAGACAGAAAAGGCCACATAAACCAGAGACTACATCATCCTGAGACCAGAAGAACTAGATGGTGCCCAGCTACAACTGATGACTGCCCTGACAGGGAACACAACAGAGAACCCCTGAGGAAGCAGAACAGCAGTGGGATGCAGACCTCAAATTACTGTAAAAAAGACTAGGCTTAATGGTCTGACTGAGACTAGAAGGACCCCGGAGGTCATGGTCCCCAGACCTTCTGTTTGCCCAAGACACGAACCATTCCCAAAGGCAACTCTTCAGACGGGAACTAGACTGGACAATGGGATAGAAAATGATACTGGTGAAGAGTAAGCGTCTTGAATCAAGTAGACACTTGACACTATGTGGGCAGCTCCTGTCTGGAGAAGAGAGTAGAGGGCAGAGCAGGTCAGAAACTGGCCAAATGGACATGAAAACAGAGTGGAGGGAAGCAGTGTGCTGTCTTATTAGAGGGAGAGCAACTAGGAGTATGTATCAAGGTGTATAAGTTTTTGTATGAGAGATTGACTTGGTTTGTAGGCTTTCACTTAAAACACAACAACAACAAAAAGAATCATTATAATTCACCACATTACAGATTAAAGGAGAAAAATCATAAAACCATCTCAATAACTGAAGAAAATGTATTTGATAAAACTTAATAATTGTGATTTTTAAAAATCTCTTAGGATATTACAAATGGAAGGGAAAATCTTCCACCTGATAAAAAGTATGTATAAAAAAACCTATAACACAATACATAGGTGTTAACTTTGATGAAGTGTAAGATAGTACACAATTCTGGGGAAGCCAGCACAACTTGTCAAGGTAAGGACATGGAAGCTCCACAGATACACGCAAACTCCCTGTGGGACTGAATCACTGGGCTGAGGGCTGTGGGGACCATGGTCTCGGGGAACTTCTAGTTCAACTGGCATAACGTAGTTTATGAAGAAAATATTCTACGTTCTACTTTGGTGACTAGCATTTGGGGTCTTGAAAGCCTGTGAGCAGCCATCTAAGATACTCCACTGATCTCACCCCTTCAGGAGCAAGGGAGAATGAAGAAAACTAAAGATACAAAGGAAAGATCGGTTCAAAGGACTAATGGACCACATCTACGATGGCCTCTGCCAGACTGAGTCCAGTACAACTAGGTGGTGCCCAGCTACCATCACTGACTGCTCCGACAGGAATCACAATAGAGGATCCTGGATACAGATGGAGAAAAACATAGAACAAAGCTCTAACTTAGAATAAAAGACCAGACTTACTGGCCTGACAGAGATGGAGAAACCCCAAGAGAATGGCCCCTGGACACCCTTTTAGCTCAGTAATGAAGTCATTCCTGAGGTTTATCCCTCATCCAAAGATTAGACAGGCTCATAAAACAGAGACTAAAGGGTCACACCAGCCCACAGGCAAGGACAATAAGGCAGGAGAGAACAGGAAAGCTGGTCATAGGGAACCCAAGATCAAGAAGGGAAAGTGTTGACATGTCGTGGGGTTGTTAACCAATGTCATAAAACAGTATGTGTACTGTTTACTGAGAAGCTAGTTTATTCTGTAAACCTCATCTAAAGTATAAGAAATAAAAAAGCCTATAACATAAATCATAATTAATGGCGAAACATTAAATTGCTATCCCCTAAGATAAGGAAAAACACGAAGAAGCCCACCATTAATGTGGTACTGAAGTTTCTGGCCATTGCAATAAGGCAAAAAAATATATACAGTAAAACCTGCGGAAGCTAGAACCTGTGTAAGGTAGAAACCTGTCAGAGAATGAAAATTCAAGTATTTTCCACTAAACAGACAGCAACGAAAAAGTTCAAAAGCAAAAAACTGTGAGACCTGGGAAAACAAGGCAGTCCCATCGAGTTCCAGCTCTCACAGTTTCACTTGTATATATAAGGACTGGAAAGGAAGAAATAAAGCTGTCATTATGCACAGATAATATGACTGTGTATATATACAAAATCTTAAACCATCTACATAGAAACTATTAGAATTAAGTGAAATTAGGAAGGTTGCTGAATACAAGGTAAATTATAAAAATCAATTGTATTTCTAACAAATTTATTTTTAAAATGATACTCTATATAACACCAAAAAAAAAAAAAACCCAACACTTAGCAGTAAATCCAACAAAAGATGTATAAGTTCTACACATAAAATACTTCAAAATATTATTGATAGAAGATAAAGAACATCTAAATAAATGGACAAATTTATCAAGTTCATGAATTCAAAGACTCAAGAGTGTAGACACTAGTCAACTGTTCCCAGATTGATACATAAATTCAGTGCACTCACAATCACAATCACAACCCCATGCCTGTTTTTCCATATATATGTAAACTGACAGACTGACTCTAAAATTTATACGGACATGCAAAGAACCAAGAACAGCCAAGCCAATCTTGTAGATCGACAACATCAGAAGACAGAAACTATCATATATTGAGACTTATTACAAAGGTATAGTGATTCAGACAATGTGGTATTGGCTAAAAGATAAGACAGTCCAAAAGAACAGAATGAACAGACCCCCACATGGACCTTTATGACAAGCGACATTGAAGCATAGTGAGGAAGAGATGACTCCCTTCAAAAAACGGTGCTTAGTCAAAGATAATACATATAGGAAAAAAATTATTTTGAATATGATAAATTAAAAAGTAGTACAATGAATATTCTCAATAATATAATATAAATAATAATTTACTGACACAGGAAAAAGAATTCTTAACCAGAAGACATAAACCAAACATCATAAAGAAGCATTCTGGTAATTTGTAACATATCAAAATTAGGAAATTCTTCATCATGGCCCATTATTTGGGAACTCTTACTCTATTTTTTTTTTTTTTTTTTTCCATCATGGCCCATTATTTGGGAACTCTTACTCTATACAGTGATAATTCACTTAATCCTATTTACATAGCATTCAAAAAACTGCTTTTGCTTTTGTGAATGAGTACTATTTCAATTAATGAAATTAAATTAATAGAACTTATGAAAGGTTCAAAAAATAATGATTTTTAATAATTTTTAATTACTGAGAGCTCAATAAAGAATCAAATAAAACAAAGATTTTGAATTTAACATTTAAAATAGCACTGTTTATATTCACATTTGAAAATGCAGTTTTATTTCTAACATTAAATCCTACTAACAATACTCACTTACCATTGGTGGTTAAAAACAGCAGCCAGTCATGAAGTACCCTGTCAAGTCAGCATAAACAAAGCCAGCTAAAATAAGAGTAATGGCCAAGAGCTGCTCTCTGAGGCTAATAATAAGCCATCTGCTGCAGAAAAAATAAACTGAAAAATATACAGTAATAACCCTGTTCTTCCATACACAGTAAAAATTCTGTTCTACCATTTATTTTTCCACCACTAGTCTGTCAGTTTATCATATGTTGGTGGCATGTGTCTTGCTCTGATGCTGGAAGCTCTGCCACCTGTATTTCAAATACCAACAGAGTTGCCCACAGTGGACAGGTTTCAGCACAGCCTCTAGACTGAGAAAGATGAGGAAGAAAGGTCTAGCAACTGACTTCCAAAAATTAACCAAGGAAAATCCTATGGATCACAAGAGAAAATTGTCCGATATAGTGCTGGAAGATGAGATCCCTAGGTTGGAAGGCACTTAAAATATACAGTGGCTGCAACAGTGGACTCAAGCATACCAACAATTGTAAAGATGGCGCTGGACCAGGTAACATTTTGCTATGTTGTACATGGGGTTGCCATGAGTTGGGGCTGACTCAACAGCCACTAACAACTGTAACAACCACCATTTAAACAGTAAAAACTCAGTTTGTTCAGCCAATTTTCTCCAACTGGGGAAAAACAGCTACACATACATCATTTTATTTACTCAAAAAGCCTCCTTAGATCAAAGAAACAGGGGACAGGAGTGAAATAAAGATAGCATTAGCTTTCCAGAGAGCACACGTTAAAAAAAGGAAAGGGGATTAAATATCTATATTTTTAAAATCCAATTTATGTATTTCATGTCTGTAATTTAAAAAATTATATACGTAAAAAATTATTTCCAGTAAAAGATTAAGACTTTTTAATATAAGCTGAGAATTACTACAATTGTATGTACTTCTGTCTACAGCACAATCCGACCTCATATGTAGAAGGGAGTTAAATGCGTATCTTTAGTCATGCATTCTTTCAAGATTCATATCTTTAAACTTCTACAGACTAATGAAAATTGTACAAAGGGTCAACACAGTCCAACTCTCATTCTCTGCCCATGTCAAACACCAAGACAACAGAAACGTATCTTTAACTTACTATGTAGAGGACAATGTGTATTCTAAACTATTAAAGCACTTTACCTTTGCAGCAAGTAGTAGTCCAATTTTGTCAGCCTCAGCCTCCAGTGTTCTACTGTATGGTCTAGCAAACATAAACTAAGAAGAAAAAGGAGAGAAAAGCTCCATTAAGGCAGTTTATTTCATCAGAAAAGGGGTAACAAAATGAGATTTGTTTTTACTAATTTCATGGATATCTAGGATAAAGTTTTTATATTCTCTATTGTTAACATTTAAAGAACTCCATGGTATAAAACGAAGTACAGCCTTTATTTCCTCCATCAGAGATTAATACTTTAAAAAGATGGAAAAAACATGCCCACAAACTTTTGGACAATCTGTAGTATCATAAACAGTTTATTTCCATTTTCCCAATTATAATCTCCACCTACTACGTAGAGGTCTTCCTAACAAATTTTATTGATGCAGACTTTTAATACAGCCAACGAACATTTTGATCTTTTAAAAGATAATTGAAAATTAGAGGTATGTAATAACACTACTAGAGGATTCATTTTAGTTAAAAAATTAACCATACACCAGAATGTTATTTCTTTGATAAATTATCTTAATTTCCTCTTTTTTTCCTACTAACTATTGACTAGTTAGGAAAATGAGATTTTCTTCTGATTTCAATGAAAAAATTACAAACATATATTCTAACTTTAATTTTTCTAATAAGTTCTATTTATGTGAATGCTTTCCAGTTAAACTCTAATTTTCAATAAGTACTAATACTTTGTAGTACATGGATCAATAGGCAGGATCTCTGACAGAAGAGTTATTAATTGGGGTGGCAATTTTTCAAAGGTAGCTACATGTCACCGATAGCTAGAAATAATATAATCAATCTGAACCGCAATATACGAGCATTAGATATTACCTTCTTCCTTCTTAATCACATCTGGTTTAGATTAATGAAGTATACTATAAAGTGTGTGCGCTCCCCATGGGCAGTGTGCAGGTGTCCTATTAAGTCTTCTGATAATATTCTGACTTAAAAACAGGCTTTAGAAGAAGAGAAACTTGACCATAGTCTGTTGGGATAACTCAGTCAACTGGCGTAACACAGTTCATAAAGATAACATTCCACATCCTAGTTTGATAAGCAGTGTCTGGGGTTTTAAAAGCTTGGTCTCTACTCATCTGGAGCAAGAGAATGAAGGAAACCAAAGACTCAAAGAAGAAACAGTCCATACGAACCACGGCCTCTTCTATCCTGAAACCAGAAGTAGATAGTACCTGGCTACCACTACCAACAATTCCAACCAGGGATACAATACAAGGTCCAGGGTAGAATGCAAAAAAATATAGAACAAAATTAAAATAGAACAAAATTTAAATCCTAAAAGAGGCCAGACTTACTGCACCAATAGACTAGAGGAACCCCCAAGACTATCGTCCGAAGACACTTTGAACAGGGATCTGAAGCCACTCCCAGGGGTCACCTTTCAGCCAAATAATAGACTGTCTTACAAAATAAACAATATCACCCATGAGTAATGCGCTCCCTTCAACAATCAACTATATGAGACCAAAAGTCAACATTTACCCAAAAGCAAAGATGAGAAGGCAAGTGGGGGCAGGGATGCTAGATTAATGGAAACAGAACAAGCTGAATGGAAATAATGAGAGTACGGACACATTGTGAAAATTATAACTAATGTCACTGGACAATTTATATAAAAATTGTTAAATGGGAATCTAATTTCCTGTGTAAACTTTGACCTAAAATACGATCTAAAATGTTAAAGAAAAAAAAAAAGAGAAACTTAGGTTTGAGTCCAAACACTGACACTTTTTAACTATTAACCTTGAGCTAACTGCTTAAACCCTCTAAGCCCCATTAGCCTCATACATAAAATGGGACTAATAACAGTATCAACCTTCTAGGTTTGCAGAGAGGATTAAATGAGCAAATAATAGTAATAACTCATATGACTTAATTTGTGCGAGGTACCGTACTGTGCTAAATGCTTTAAATCAGTGGCTCTCAACCGGGTGTACTTTTGTCTTCCACAGAACTTCTGGAAATATTTGGAGACATTTTTGATTGTCACAACTGGGGGAGGGAGGGCTACTGGTATCTAGTGGGTAGAAGCCAGGGATACTACTAAACACTCTACAAGAAAATGATATCCCCTCCAAGCAAAGAATATCCAGTCTAAAATACCAAAAAGTGCTAAGGTTGAGAACCCATAAGCCTGCTTTAAATGTATCATTTAATACTTACAAGACTTTGAGTTAGCCAGTGTTTTTATCCCAATTTTACAGATGAAGAAAACAAGGCCTATAGAGGTGAAGTAAACTGCCCAAGTTTTGCAAAATTTTGGTCTAATAGAGCCTAAACTCAAACACAGGTCCATCTGATCAGGACTGTATTCTTAACGTCTGTATGTAATAAACCTATGGTGTTTATCCCAGTATTTGGCACATGGTAAGCACTCGATAAATATTACCTACTAAACGTTAGCTATTACTAGTAGCTCTCAAAACCTTACCAGTTGGAGCTCTATGAGGGCTACTACACTATACCCAAATCTTTAAGATTACAAAAATGACAACCTGCAATGGTGAAGTAAGGGTCCCTAGCTGTTGTACTCTCTTCCTTCCTCTGACAAATGACTGTAAGCAATTCTCTTCTCTATTGTCTTCACAGTTAGCATTCCCTTCCGCCATCCAATTACAGTGAGCAAGGCTTTCTAGACAGAAAAACAGCTCCTTGTCACCAAAATTATGGGGGGGGCGGAGAGAGGGGGGAAGGCTTGATTTCTGCGAAGAGTTCCAACGTGTAATTCCTACTTTACTTTCAGTATTATTAAATTGAATAATTATACCAAAGTAGCAGGGTTCATCAAGTATTTCGAGAATGAAAAAGAACTACAAGTTATCTTTCTCATAACCAAATCTGATTCTATTACAGAAAAAGCAATCTATTTATAGGTAGGGAAAAGACTATGTTAAGCCCTTTGACTGCTCAGTGGGTCCGTGGCAGAAAAAAAATTCAAAACATGAAATCCTATAACCTATGCAGGAGCCTTGGTGGTAAAGTGGTTAAACGCTCCGCTGCTAACCAAAAGGTTGGTGGTTCAAACCCACCAGCTGCTCCAAACCCACCAGCTGCTCTGAGGTGGAAAGACAAGGCAGCCTGCTTCCATAAAGATTACAGCCTTGGAAACCCTATGGGGCAGTTTTACTCTGTTCTATAGGGTCGCTATGAGTCAGAACAGACTCTACAGCACTGGGTTTTGGTTATAATGTAAGCAATAATCATTCTTTCTTTTTCCTTTTAAGAACCTTTACTTCAACATAAATGAAGCCAAACTGAATAAAAGACAGTTATCCGATTTCAAAAGCAATTTGTCTGAAAGAATTTTGCACACTAGATTTAAACAGCACCCAGATGGCACTCTGATGGGTGCTCCACAAATCATTAAATAAACAAATAACAGATTGTTCCTAAATAACCAAACCTCCCAGGACAAGAAGAAATATTTGAAGAAAAGTACAAAATAAAATAATTACTCATGGTTAACAAAGCAACTATCAAGACGACAATACTTACATTCAGTAGTACAGTGTTTTGAGCAAACTGAGAGACTCAATAGATTGTAGGGGATGATTATCATTACACATTTGCACTATAAACAAAAGCTAACAAAAACCTGGTAAGATGGCCCTCTCAATATTTTCCACGCACTGTTTAACTGGGAGTAAGAAAGAGGGAAGAGTGTTACAGCAGCTTCAGCCAGCCATGTACCCACAAAAGTTTACAGGTTATAATGGTTCCCTGTCAAAATAAAAATACTTACTATAAGTATTTCAGGGAAGGAGGGCTCATTCAGTTAGTACACCACAGTCACTATAAGAAACAGAAGTGGAAAGTAGGACGGTAAAATGACAGAAGGAAAGGAAGGATTGGTGACTGGGTTTTCTCTCTGAAAGACTGATAACTATACACACACACACACACACACAAATTATAAAAAGCTGCAAGCCCTTCTAACACATCTATATCTACTATTTGAGAGATGTAGTATTTTGTAACTTGAATGTTGATATATAAGAATATCTCCTAAAAATGAGAAAACATAAGACACTAAAATTAGTGCCAGTATTTCATGATAAAATGTGAAAACATCTCTGGTTATTTGTTGTTTCAGAGTAACATTAAAACATCTTTACCACTCAAGTTATTATCTTCAACTTACCTCCTGCAATTTAGACTGCATCCACTGGCCCAAAACTGCCAAACTATCCCGAGGACAAATGGCCCAAATCATTGTAAGAAAAATCAGACCTAGGAAATCCAATAAATGAACAAAGCTAGCCTTTTCTGCCTGAGAAGAGTAAAAATAATGAAAATTAAATTTAATGAATGTAGACAGTTTATGCTTACACTTTTTAGTTCATCAAGTGTAATCACAATAAACAATTACATGCATTTCGCTGACCTTGACCAACTAAGATTGCAAGCTCTCTTTTTTCCTGTATGTTTTATCCTTTCATGGTCTATCTTCCCTTGCTTACATGCTTATATATACACACATTCATTTAACTAACATTAATGAGCCACTTAGTATGAGTCAAATACAACAGGTTCATTAACCTACAGTTTCTTATATTAACAAACATAACAATCTTGTGAAATAAGTACAATTATCCCTATTTTAGAGATAATGAAACTGAGATGGATAGAAGTTAAGAGAGTCACCCAAGTTCACACAGCTATTAGTAAAAGGCCCAGGAATCAAATTCAAGCAGTTTGTTTCTAATATAGTTGTTATATCTTCATTAAAATAAAATAAACATGCTTATTATACTCATGTTTATTTATTATTTATTTTTATTATTATACTCATACTTTTGGATAAAAACTAAACACTACCCAACATATAAAGTAGTTAAAACATCGAACAACTTCCAGATTCCATGTACCCCTCCATTCAGAGAAAGAATGGAATTTTATTTTAAATAAATGTCTTTTGATCATTAAAAAAAAAAAAAATTTTTTTTTTTTTTTATTGATTTTGATCTTAGTGACCCAATAAATGGAGTATGATCCATTTTATGCAAGTCCGCGTTTTACAAGTCTGGTGTTTCACACCAGAGAACCAGGACCTATGAATTTTTGTATTCACTTATAGCAGTAACCAAAAAACTTTTATTTAAAATAATCATTTTGAGTAGTAATATATAAGTTTAATTCATTGATTTGTTGTTTATCATTAAAGTTAATTAATAAACAATGTAATGCTGATACTGATATATAGCAGCTATTACATGAATGTATGAAATATGGCTGAATTTTAAAAAAATCTAGACCACTTTTAACAACATAATCTGCTCACAAAACATATTTTGCTATATAAGAACTGCATGTCATGAAAAACAATTATGGTATTATTTTAGCTTGAAAGACTGAAGCTAAAACAATGAAATCATTATAGAAGAGCAAACCCTTGTTAGTATCTGTTAGAGAATATAATTGCTATTACACAGTTTTAGAAATTAGAAATAAACACTCAAAAAAATCTGTATGTGTGGAAAAGATAAAGAAAATTACATAAAAGACAAAGTGATTAAATAAAAATTGAGACTCCAACAAGAGAAAATATTATGTTGATAATGTCTAACACCTCTGCCAAAGAAATATTAATACTATCTTCTATTTTTTAGACTGTTATTTTCTTTTTATATCTCATTTGGTTATTGATCTTATACTGACGAGATGAGAACAATAAGCTGAATATGAGGTACAGAATTAAATGCCAGAAAAACAAATGTATGGAATAATAACACTTTATATGCTGATATTAATTGACTTTGCAGTTATGAAGCCATTATTTGAAATTAGAGTACATATAATGACATTATCTTAACTGCTTAGAAGATCTGTTCTTGTATAAGTTTAAGAAAAATATATTTTAAATTTTCTTGAAACTCAAGAAATGAAGGGGATAATAACTATTTGTGCTTGGGAAAAACACAACTTTGGCCCACCTCATCTTATTAATACTCTAAGGAACAGGTAGAATTTGAGATGACTTTTAGGAGGGATTATTAACACCATCACTTCCATTTAAAGTTAATATTATTTGCATTTCCAATTTAGTATCTTGCAATCTCTTCATTATTTACCGTCATGTTTTCAGTTAAAGAAATAAACTTCTCCCTAATTATGTGGATGTAAGAGCCAGTCGTATTTTTAATGAACAATAATAATCTAGTCAGAAATTTAATTATAAGAATGCGATATTACTATTTAAGTGAGCAAATTAGTTTTCTTGCTAAACAAATACATGTTGCTTTCCTGGACCCCTACCAAGTCAAACAGACGTGTATTCACAGGGGCATAAACCAACCTGTATTCCATGACCTATAAGAAAAGCGCTGCCAACAATCAGGTAAACGTGGTAAAAGAAACGCAGGACTCGTATACAGAAGAGCTGGGTTGAGGTCCCAATTCTGCCACTATGTCACATTGGTCATGTTACTTAAAGCCTTTTTAAACATCATTTTCCTCACATATAAAATAGGGATAAGAAATACATACCTCATGAGGTCGGGATTAAAATTATGAATGTGAGTGTACATATTACAAAGCTCAGCAAACTGTAAAATGGCACGATATCATTATTATTACTCTGCATTAATTATATATGGCAAGTCATTCTAGACATTCTTAAAGAAGCTCCAACCTATCCTTTGAGAATGAATAAAAAGGCAGGAAAACTGATTTACTATTTAAATAGTAATATCACCTCCTTACAATTAATTTTCTGACTAGATTACAAGTATGTTATTAATTATGGAAAGTTTAAAATCTAATTTGAAATAATTAGAGGTTGAGAATAATTACTTTTTAAGCAAGAGACAGGTGATAAAAATGGTATTTAAGGGAAACACATTATTCAGTATCAAGCACTAAAACTCATAAAAATTCCCAAAATTGGCCAAGGACATTATTTTAGGTAACAGGATAATGCAATTCCTAAAAACTAAATTTCCATCATTTAAAAGAAAAAAAGAAAACTGAAAAGACTCAGTTCTTCAAAAGATTTAACTTGCTAACTTCAAACATTATTTCAATAACTGAACATTTTAGGTACTCACAGCATGCTCAAGTACTGCATGAGCTATTTCATGGCCCAGAAGGAAGGAAAGTTGATGAGTATCAGTTACACTATTTAGAAGCCCAGTGAAAACAAACACTTGTCCATTCTGCACCATAAAGAAAACAACGTAAGCAATTAGAACACCATAAAAAACAAAGATATTAAATTTAACACTAAAATTAGTTTGAGAACATTTACTTACTGGAAGCACAAATGCATCTGTACCTGGCTTATCAACCACATGAATAACCCAGTTGATCTCAGAGATCCCCGGGATATCTCCATTGCATTCAATCAGATGACAAAACACTTCTTTAACAGTCAGGTATCTTATGTCCTTCTCAGTTAGCATATTATTTTTAAATTCTTCCATACACTGAAAGGGTAAAAAGAAAAGAGTTCTTTATTTTAAAAGCATTATAGCTCTATGAAATTGTTTACTTTGCTTCATGGAGAGTTATACAGCTACTTAGTACTGAACATTTTAATTAATTAACTAAACACTTTAATTTCTCAAATTTGAATTATTCACACAAGGACAATGTGGTTTCTCATAAATGGAATAAATTCAAATAACTAAGATTATCCAAACAGACTGGTTGAAATAAAAATTTAATTCATCTTTTCCATTAGCCTATAAACAAATAAAATACTTTAATATTCTTTCTACTTTATTACATACTTTATAAAACAAAACAACACTGTCTAGAGAACATAGAAGATTCCACATAAGTAAAATAAGAAAATTATTTTCATAACCTGATGAATAGAAAAACACCCTACACTTAAGAAGATTAACTTTTAGAAAAGATGTTTCATTAATTTTAAAGTGTTTTATTCATACAGATTGAAATCACTGACATTTCAGAACTAATGAGGTATTATTTTTTCTACTTGATGCTGATCAAGACTAGCCACCGTATGTTGTTGTTAGGTACTGCTGAGTTGGTTTTGCTCACAGTGGCTCTACGTACAACAGCCACCATAAGAAGACATTTTTTCTCAAGAAAGAGAGGTCTTTTCTAGTATACTGAGAAAATTAAAGATGTTCTGGAAAGGTTACTTTAATTTTCATAAACTATATTTCTTCCACATACAAATCAACAAGTTTGTAACCTTCTTCCTTGAAATGTATTAAAAATACGTGATTTTGTAGAGCATGGATTTGAAATAGTCTTTGTATCAATTAACATTTTTAAAAGCAGTCACCAATATAAAACTACCTGAAACAAAAAATTATTATTAACCCTTCTGAAGCATGTAAGATAAGGTTACATATAATTATGGTACTTTATAATATCCCCATAAGAACATGTATTTAACTTTTCATATTAAGCAGGTTTTATACACTTGTAGGTTAAAAAATAAAAATATATATATATACATTTATGTGTGTGTATACACACATACACAATTTAAACTCCTTATAAGATAAATGAATTTAACATTAGGCCTATCTCAACCTTTCCAAAATACTTTCCTCGAACTTGCCTTTGACTAGGCAATACTCTAAGAAACACTTCCAGTCTTTTTACAGACTCCACTGGGACGGACTGGTCTTATCTTCATTAAAAACAATCTTTTTAGTGAAAAACCATCATAATTTCTTTAATGTTAACTTTCCATTTGGAATGAAAAGATGTATCTAATGGTGCCAAAGCTGTCAAATGAGACTATGAGATGTCATTCAACAAATATTAACTGAACACATTTTATATGTGCTTGCACTGGAGACAGGATGATGACCTCTGTTCTCAAGAACTCCCTTAGTGGTACAAAATGTTTAACTATCCGTGGAGTTAAGGCTTTTGAACTCTAATTTTATTTTATCTTCAAAAAGCATAAAAAATTGCCAAAATTGATGCCGGGCAAAAAAATACCTTATTTGGCAATATTACTTTCAAGGCATAAAAATTCAAACTACTGATCTATTTATTCAACAAATATATAATAAGCACCCACTAGGTGCACTGTGGAATGCCTCAGTGGTGCAAATGGTCAAAGCACTCAGCTGCTAACCGAAAGGTTAGAGGTCTGAGTCCACCCAGAGGTACCTCTGAAGAAAGGCCTGGTGATCTGCTTCTGAAAAATCAGCCACTGAAAACCCTACGGAGCACAGTTTCTACTGTGGCACACACAGGGTCGCCAAAAGTTGAGATCGACTTGATGGCAACTGGTGTTTTACATGTGCACTGCGCTAGTACTTCAGAGAAAATGATCAATCAGACAAGGTTCCTGCCCCCATGGAGCTTAGTCTAACAAGGCAGACAGACCAGCAAATGATAAGTATACAAATAATTATTATGTTACCCTCATGATAAGTACCTTGAGGGAAAAATATAGAATGCAAGGGAAAATATAACAAAGAGTTCTAACTCGTCTAGCCAAGCACTGGGTGCCATCGCAGATGAGCTGATTCACAGTTAAATCTGTATGAAGGAGAGCCTAATGCTGCAGCCCAAACTAGGCAGATAATCAAGGAAGACTTTCCTGAGAAAGTGATATTTAAACTAACATATGAAAAGCAGGAGTCAGCTGGGTGAAAGGAAGGGAAAGCAATGTAGGCAGTGGGAATACTGTGTGTGAAAGGTCCAAAGCCTACTGGAAAAAAAAAATGCTGAAGGCTAAAATAAAAAAGCAGTGCATCTTTCACATTTAAGAAACTTTCCTGTGTTGAATCTATTATTCAGTAATCTAACTAAAAACAATTCTTACTTACTGCTTCATATTCCAGTTCTGATAAATATCTGAAATGTTCTTTCCCCAATAGACGCAGCTTGCTCCTTCCTGTGATTGGACTCACTTCCAGGTGAGTAAAATAAAACATTACGAATAGCAATCCAAAAGTACTCAAACCAAGGAATAACTTCCACTTATTCCTCCTCACACTTTCTTTAAATAGTTCCTTCTTGTTAGGAGGAAGTGCCTGCCACCATTTCCTTATGCCCCTAGAGCAAAAAGAAAATTCCAAGTTCTGTTAATAGCATCAACACATATTACCAAACTGAAATGCTTACGTTAGAATTTTGTCATCAAATACCTTGAATTTTTGTATCTATCTGCAGAAATGGCATTTTCAATTTATAAAATTCTTAGCTAAACAATGAAAAACTAATCAACCACATAGAGCTACAGGTAAAAATTCTAAACACTTATTTGAATTTTCTTCAACTATCTTAAAAGTAAACACTATGTGAAGAGCTACTTTATGATGACTGCAATTACTTCTAGTTAACATTTATTGACTGTTTACTTGCAAAGTACTTTTCTAATTGCTATACGCATGTCCTCTCATTTAATCCTCATGATAACCCTACTATAAATGAGGAAAATGAGACACAGAGAAGTTGGGCAAATTTATCCGAGGTCACACAGGTACTAAGGGAACAATCAATTGAAGGCCAATTCATTCCAGACTTTGAGCACTTAACCACTACTTGCTTAGAAGGGATGAACTGCCCACATAAACATCTGAGGGGGTTTTCAATAAACCTATACCTTTAGTGACTAGTCTTCCCACTGTTCAACAGACTGCTAGCACAATGTGCCAATGCTTCAACAAGATACGAGGGAAACCACCTCAGCACTGATTTAGAAATAAATATTGCTCACTAGCAGAAGCTCCACCATCTTCTCTAGAACACGAAAAAGGAGAGGTGGTAAGAACATGAGCACTATAAATAAGGAAATGGAGGATTTTAGCTTCTTAAAATATATTAATTTTGTTAGGTGACACATCTGAAATGTCTTTAGGGAATGTTTCAACCTAGAACAATATGAACTAAGATATGAAATGTACTTACTTCCTTTTTTAAATTTTTATATGATTTATTATTATTTATTTAAAATGTATATAAACCACATTCTAAAAAGAAATTGTAGGTAACTGACAATATTAACAACAAAAAAAGAGTAAAAATAAGTAAATAATTAAATGGGATGAAGGAGCCCTGATGGTACAGCAGTTTAGCGCTCAGCTGTTAAAGGTAGGGTGATTCGAACTCACCAAACATTCCATGTGAGAAAGAACCCATTAGAAATCAGAAAGAGCTATTGTACCAAGAAACTAGGATGAGTTAATTACTTAAATTGGAAATAATGTAGCTGTATATTTTCTAGGTGCCAAAGCCAAATCATAAACAAGAACACTGTAAATTACAAAGGAGAAGTTCCTGATTTTTGCTAAAAAGTAAATTGGACTGGCTAGTATGGAAGTTAAGAAGGGTCCTGATAGTCATCAAACACAAAAAAGCTGTATGAGAAGACAATAATTAGCATTCCTCAAGGATCAAATAAGACAACACAGGATTAACTGTAGAGGAGCAGGGAGCTAAGTTAAATATAAAGTACTATTTAGCTGTAAAAATACTAGTTTTATAAAGGACTACCAAGAGAAAATAACAAAGATTTGTTGGAAATAGAACTGAAAAAAATAGTATTAATGGTTTAAGGGCTAGCTTGGTTAGGAGTGACCCTCTTCTTAAATGAGCACCGTAATATCCTCCATTTTGTGATTTGCTGCCTCAAATTTCAAACTAAAAAGGACTGCTTGTAAGTAACGTTCTCCTACATGAGTTACAACCAACATTTCTGATTCTTCTTATAGTCATAAACATAATATCAATTTTTCTTCTATAAACTATACATAAGAATAAATTTTTAAAGATCACATTTCTACACTATAAAGAATATGCAGTAAATTCTCAAGATTATTAAATCATATGTAACAAAATTGGGTAGAATCTACTGTTTAGAAACTTAATTTTGAGCGAAATGTTGCGGGGGGGAACTAACAAGTCTTCTTTCAAAGTACAGCTTTACAAATAGCTTTTCATAAAAAGTTTCTTTTTTTAAATGTACCTTACCTGCCTACAATGATCGCAAATAGTTTCTGCACAGGCTTAAGAATGATCAACAAGAGAGGGACTGGAGCAGCTTGAAAACATGGCGAAGTGTGGAAACTTCTGATCTCTCTCGTGGGAAAACAGTTTAGAGGGTGCAATACTGAAAAGGCCGGAAGTACTGCAACTTCATTTAGCAGTACCCGTCTTGGGGAAGAGTTATTCCAAGCAGGACATTTGCAGGTAATCCTCCAACTGTCCATACTTCTGGTACTCTTGAGGAATCCTGTTCTTTTGTTATTAAAAGTCCTACAGAAATGAAAGTTTCCAGGCAGAAAAGTAAAACTATCACACTGATTTACTCTCAGCCCCTGATACTTATTTACTATATAGTTCATTTGTACTCGATGACAGCCCGGTGAGCTCACACTTAATGTGTTACATTTTCTCCAATTGGCCAGTGAACTAAGTCTAAAGAAAACATAATTTCTCGTAGCAGACTGCAGTCCACAGATGAACGCCATCTTTCTTTTGCTTGGTTATCTGTAATGCAAAAAAAAAAAAACTATAAATATCTGTGGAAAATATTTATTTACCAAACTTGGAAAACAACTTATAAAATGGTATGTCAGCTGTTCTTCCTTTAACACATCTCAGACTAAATTACCTTATATTCCTCCTCATCTCCCATAAGCAATGCTTTTCAGCAATACAAACCAAAGGGCAGTATATATAACCATTACCTCTACTCTACAATGGAAAATTTTGAAACTTCACAGTTTTTTATTTTTAGTTGGGAGCAGTCTTTTTATTTTAACAGCTAAATTATCTGAGAAATAAGAAAGGGATTACATAAAAACAACAGTAAAATTTTATCCATTGGCAGTAACTGGGGAAACAGGTATATAATGAAATGATAAAATCTATCTTATGAAATATATTTTCTTAAATACAAATTTATTCCTTTCAAATATAAACCTGGGACTTCTGACTAAGCTCAAGATGGAGTAACAAGAGAGGAGGGGCCAAGATGGCAGAGTAGCCAGATGCTCCCTGTGGTCCCTCTTATGACACAGACCTGAAAAAACAGGTGAATCGATTATATATAACAATCTAGGAGCCCTGAACATCAAAGGCAAAGATGAGGAATTGGATTGAGTGGCAGGGGGAGGGAGGGTCAATTCAGAAGCAGCACGGAGTTGAAAGACCTGACCCAGCGGGAATTGGCACCTTGCAGGCTGGATCGGCTGCCATGCACCGTGAGGCAAGCAGTGGTGCTTGGGACACGTTTTCACATGAAGAGATACTGAGTGGAGGAGAGTCTGCTCAACCCTCCAGAATCAGCAAGAAGCAGCACTCAATCGCCAAAAGGCAAGTACATACATCTAATCTACTGTGAGGTTCAAAAAACACCCCCTTTGGTAAGAAACTCTCACCCGTGTAACCGCCTCTCCCTACTCTGCACCGGGTCCTGGGCCAGCTTCACCTCACTAGGAGCAAGGAAGAATGAAGAAAACCAAAGACACAGGGAAAGATTAGTCCACAGGATTAATGGACCGTAACTACCATAGCCTCTACCAGACTGAGTTCAGCACAACTGGATGGTGCCTGGCTACCATCAATGACTGCTCTGACAGGGATCACAATAGACGGTCCTGGACAGAGCTGGAGAAAAATGTAGAACAAAATTCTAACTCACAAATAAAGACCACGCTTACTGGCCTGACAGAAACTGGAGAAACCCGCAGAGTGTGGCCCCCAGACACCCTTTTAGCTCAGTAACGAAGTCACTCCTGAGGTTCACCCTTCAGCCAAAGATTAGACAGACCCATAAAACAAAATGAGATTAAAGGGGCACACCAGCCCAGGAGTAAGGATTAGAAGGCAGGAGGAGATAGGAAATCTGGTAATAGGGAACCCAAGGTCAAGAAGGAAAAGTGCTGACATGTCATGGGGTTGGTAACCAATGTCACAAAACAATACGTATACTAAGTGTTTAATGAGGAGCTAGTTTGTCCCGTAAACCTTCATCTAAAGTACAATAAAAAAGAGAGGGAAAAAAAAACCTAACGGCATTCTTTAACCAGATGGAAACACTAATCATTAACTTTATATGGAAAGGAAAGAGGTCCCAGATAAGTAGCGCATTATTGAAGAAAAAGAATAAAGTAGGAGGACACGCACTACCAAGGCACAGAACCTACTATACAGCTACAGTATACTCAAAACAGCCCAGTGCTGGTACAACCACGGACACACTGACCAATGAAACAGAATGGAGAAACCAGATATATGTACAGATGTTATCCAATCATTGACAGTGCTGTACTACAGGACACATTTTGAAATGTTCTTTTTGGAGACAAATGGTATGCCATTTCAACTTGTCATTCCCGGAATAGTAGACCATATCATTGTCTGATTTAAATGGCCAATACCAGCCCATTTCAGCTCACTGGTATTGTTAGGTGCTGTCACTCATAGGGACCCTAGGGATAAAAGGAAGAAACACTGCCCAGTCCTGCGCCATCCTCACAATCATTGTTATGCTTGAGCCCATCGTTGCAGCCACCATGTCAGTCCATCTCGTTGAGGGTCTTCCTCTTTTTTGCTGATCCTCTACCAAGCATCACGTTCTTCTCCAAAGACTGATCCTGATCCCTCCTGATAACGTGACCAAAGTATGTGAGGCGTAGTCTTGCCATCCTTGCTTCTAAGGAACATTCTGGTTATACTTCTTCCACGACAGATTTGTTTGTTCTTTTGGCAGTCCAAGGTATATTCAATATTCTTCGCCAACACCACAATTCAAAGGCATCAATTTTTCTTCGGTCTTCCTTATTCATTGTCCAGCTTTCGCATGCATATGAGGCAACTGAAAACACCATGCCTTGGGTCAGGCACACCTTAGTCCTCAAGGTGACATCTTTGCTTTTCAACACTTTAAAGAGGTCCGCTGCAGATCTGCCCAGTGCAATGCGTCTTTTGATTTCTTGACTGCTGCTTCCATGGGTGTTGACTGTGGATTCAAATAAAATGAAATCCTTGACAACCTTAACCTTTTCTCTGTTCATCAAGACGTTGCTTATTGGTCCAGTTGTGAGGATTTTTGTTTTATGTTGAGGTGTAATCCATACTGAAGGCTGTGGTCTTTGATCTTCATCAGTAATTACTTTAAGTCCTCTTCACTTTCAGCAAGCAAGGCTGTGTCAACTGCATATCACAGGTTGCTAATGAGTCTTCCTCCAATCCTGATGCTCTGTTCTTCTTCATATAGTCCAGCTTCTCAAATTATTTACTCAGCATACAGATTAAATAGGTATGATGAAAGGATAAAACCCTGAGGGACACCTTTCCTGAGTTTAAACAATGTACTATCCCCTTGTTCTGCTGGAACGACTGCTTCTTGATCTATGTACAGGTTCCTCATGAGCATAATTATTCTGAATTCCCATTCTTCTCAGTGTAATCCATAATTTGTTATGATTCACACAGTTGAATTCCTCTGCATAGTCAATAAAACACAGGAAAACAACTTACTGATATTCTCTGCTTTCAGCCAAGATTAATCTGACATCAGCAATGATATCCCTGGTTCCACATCCTCTTCCAAATCTGGCTTGAATTTGACAGTTCCCTGTTGATGTACTGCTGCAGCTGGTTTTGAATGATCTTCAACAATATTTTACTTGCGTGTGGTATTTATGATATTCTTCGATAATTTCTGCATTCGGTTAGATCACCCTTCTTTGGAATAGGCATATATATGGGTCTCTTCCAGTTGGTTGTCCAGGTAGCTGCTTCCAAATTTCTTGGCATAGATGAGTGAACACTTCCAGCGCTGCATCTGTTTGTTGAAACATCTCAGTTGGTATTCCGTCAATTCCAGGAGCCTTGTTTTTTGGCCAACGCCTTCAGTGCAACTTGGACCTCTTCTTTCAGCACTATCGGTTCCTGATCATATGCTACCTCCTGAAATATCTAAACATTGACCAGTTCTTTTTGGTACAGTGACTCTGTGCATTCCTTCAATCTTCTTTTGATGCTTCCTGCCTCGCTCAATATTTTGTCCACAGAATCCTTCAATATTCCAACTCGAGGCTTGAATTTTTTCTTTTAGTTTTTTCAGCTTAAGAAATGCCGAGCATGTTTTTCCCCTTTGGTTTTCTACATCCAGGTCTTTGTATATGTCATTATAATAGTTTACTCTGTCTTCTCAAGCCACCCTTTGAAATCTTCTGTTCAGCTCTTTTACTTCAACATTTCTTCCTTTTGCTTTAGCTACTCTATATTCAAGACCAAGTTTCAGAGTCTCTTCCAACATCCATTTTGGTCTTTTCATTCTTTCCTGTCTTTTTAATGACCTCTTGCTTTCTTCAGGTATGATATGTCCTTGATGTCATTCCACAACTCATCTGCTCTTTGGTTATCAGTGCTCAACTCGTCAAATCTATTCTCGAGTTGGTCTCTAAATTCAGGTGGGAAACACTCAAGGTCATACTTTGGCTCTCATGGACCTGTTCTAATTTTCTTCAGTTTCAACTTGAACTTGCATGTGAGTAGTTGATGGTCTGTTCTGCAGTCGGGCCTTGGCCTTGTTCTGACTGATGATATTAAGGTTTCCCATATCCTCTTTCCACAGATGTAGTTGATTTGATTCCTGTGTATTCCATCTGGCAAGGTCCATGTGTACAGCTGTCATTTATGCTGGTGAAAAAAGGTATTTATAATGAATAAGTCATTGGTCTCGAAAAATTCTATCACACAATCTCCTGGCATCTTTTCCACCACCAAGGCCATATTCAAGCTGTCATTCTTGACACAGTAAACCATATGACTATCCGATTCAAAATGGCCAATATCAGTCCAGTTCAGCTCATTAATGCCTAGGATATTGATGTTAATGTACTCCATTTCATTTTTAATGATTTCCAATTTTCCTAGATTCATACTTCGTACATTCCACGTTCCAATTATTAATACATTTTTCAGCTATTTCTTCTCATTCTGAGTCGTGCCACATTAGCAAATGAAGGTCCCAAAAGCTTGATTCTATCCAAGTCATTAAGGTCAACTCTACCTTGAGGAAGCAGCTCTTAAGCAGTCGTCTTTTGACTGTCTTCCAACCTATGGGGCTCATCTTCTGGCACTACATCAGACAATGTTCCGCTGCTATTCACAAGTTTTTCACTGGCTAATTCTTTTCAGGAGTAGGCCACCGGGTTCTTCTTCCTACTCTGTCTTAGTCTGGAAGCTCAGCTGAGACCTGTCCGCCATGGGTGACCCTGCTGATGTTTGAATACTAGTGGCATAGCTTCCAGTACACAGCAACACACAAGCCACCACACTACAACAAACTGACAGATGTGTGGTGGCAACAAGACATACATACATAAATAGGCATCCAGATTAAAACGAACTAAAACTGTATTTATTCCTAGATAGCATAAAAATGTATACGGGAGACAGGATGGAATCTACAAAAAAGTTACTAGAATTAATAATTGACTTTAGCAGGGTGGCAGGATAAAAGATCATATACAACAACAATTGTGTTTCTACATACAAACAAGTTATATAAACAAACAAAAAGCGTATATACTCTGTAATTCCAGCTCTATAAAACTGGTTCCATTAATAATCAGAATGTGGAATGTTGGAAGTATGAATCGAGGAAAATTCAAAGTTGTCAAAATGAAATGGAACACTTGAAAATCAACACCCTACGCAACAGCGAGCTGAAATGGACTGGTATTGGCCATCCTGAATCAGACCAACACATGGTCTACTATGCCAGGAATGACAAATTGAACAGGAATAACTTGGCATTCACTGATAAAATGAACATTTGAAGATGTATTCTGAAGTACAGCGCTGTCAGGGATAGGATAACATCCCTAGGCCAGTTAATATGGGTATTATTGAAATTTATGCACCAACCACTAATGCCAGAGATGAAGAAATTCAAGATATTTACCAACTTTTGCAGTCTGAAATTGATCAAACATGCAATCAAGATGTACGATAATTACTGGTGATTGGAATGTGAAAGTTGGAAACAGAAGTATCAGTAGTTGGGAAATATGGCCGTGGTGAGAGAAATTATGCAGATCATATGATATGCAAAACCAATGACTTATTCATTGCAAATACCTTTTTTCAACAACATAAGCAGTGACTATACACATAGACCTCAATGAACAGAAAACACAGAAATCAAATTGACTACACCTGTAGAAAGAGATGATGGAAAAGCTCAACAGCATCGGTCAGAACAAGGCCAGAGGAACTGAAGAACAGACCACCAACTGCTCATATTAAGTTCCAGTTAAAGCAGAGCAAAATTAAAACAAGTCCATGAGAGCCAAAGTACGACCTTGAGTATATTCTACCTGAATTTAGCGACCATCTCAAGAATAGATTTGATGTGTTGAACACTAATGAGCAAAGACTAGATGAGCTATACGATGACATCAAGGACACCACACACGAGAAAAGCAAAACGTCATTAAAAAGAAAGAAAAGACCAAAATGGATGTCAGAACAGACTATGAAACTTACTCTTGAACATAAAATAGGATAAGTGAAATGAAGAAATGATGAAGTAAAAGAGCTGAACAGAAGATTTCTAAAGGCAGCTCAAGAAGATAAACTATTATAATCAAATGTGCAAAGACCTGAAGTTAGAAAACCCAAAATGAAGAACATGCTCAGCATTTCTCAAGCTGAAAGAACTGAAGAAGAAAATTCAAGCCTCGAGTCGCACTACTGAAGAATTCTACAGGTGAAATATTAAACGACACAGGAAGCATCAAAAGAAGATGGATGGAATACATAGTCACTGTCCCAAAAATAACTGGTCAACATTCAACCATTTCAGGAGGTAGCATATGATCAAGAACCAATGGTCCTTTCACCAAAGAGGACATTCAAATAACCACCAAACACAGGAAACGATGGTCATCATCATCATCAACCATCAGAGAGATGCAAATCAAAACAACAAAGAGATACAATTCTACTCGCTACTAGGATGGCTAAGATAAAAATAAATAAATAAATAAACAGAAAATAACAAATGTTGGCAAGATGTGGGGAAATTGGAAACCTTATTCATTGCTGGTGGGAATGCAAAATTGTACGGCCACTGTGGAAAACAGTGTGGCAGTCCCTCAAAAAACTAAGACGAGAACTACCACATGACCCAGCAATTCTACTCCATATACCATACCTAAAAACTTGAAAGCAGAGACTCAACAAGAGACATGTACGCCAATGTTCACTGCAGTACTAATCACAACAGCCAAAAGGTGGGAACAACCTAAATGCCCATCAACAGATGAATGAATAAACAAAATGTAGCACACACATACAACGGAATACTACTCAGCTAGGTGGAGAAGTGATGTCTTGATACATGCTACAGTATGGATGGAGCTTGAGGACCTTAGGATAAGCAAGATACACCAACCACAAAAGGCCACAAATTGTATGACTTCAGTTACCTAAAAAAACAAGAAAAGGTAAATGGATAGAGAACAAAGTTTATTAGTGGTTACTAAGGTCAAGAGGGAGGGGAAAAAAGGGGGTTGATGGTGATGGAAAAATCACTTTAAGGGTAGAGTGACACAGTCAATTATTGTAATAAGCTGTACACCTGTAAAAAGCTGAACTGGCTAAAGTTCTGTGATAGATATATTTACAATGACACACACACACACACACACACAAACACAAAAAAGAGTAGCTGCTGAGGCTGCTTATGTATCACCAAACACCTCATGGGATTTGGTTCCTTGGTTTGGAAGTTTCCAGTCATGGTTTCAAGGGATATCCCAGTTAATATGCCTAATAACGTGTTTAGTGCTTCTGTTCTATGTCCTAGTTTGGTGTGTACTTCCTGGGGTCTTAAAAACTTGCAAGTGGCCATCTAAGGCAAAATTGGTCTCTATTCACCTGGAGCAACAGAGGAAAGAGTCAGGAATAAGAAGATATGGGATGTGTGGCTAATTGCCTTCATGAACAACTGCCTCCCTTGCCATGAGGCCAGAAGAACTGGATGGTTTCCAGCTACCTACCATTACGGAACACTTTGATCAAAAAGAATCCTGATCAAAAGGGGGGAAATCTAGAACAGAATTTCAAATTTTTGCCTACTATAGACTTTCTGGAGCCGTGGAGGGTAGATGAACCTGAAACTACTGCACTGAGGTAATTTTGAAACCTTAAACCAAAAATATCCCTTGAAGTCATCTTAAAACAGAATAATTTAGCTTAACTAGTGAAAAAGGTCTGCCTTAAGCATTATGCTCTTTTACAAACTATCTATATAGGATCAAACTGACAAAAGCAACTCAAATGATTAGGTAGGAATCTTAGGGGGCAGTGAGTTTAAGAAAATGAGGGAGGAAAAATTCAGAAAAGGAAGGAGATAACAGTTATACAACTCGAAGAATGCAATCAGCTTCATTAAATTATACACGTAGAAACTGTTGAACTGCTGCATGTTTTGCTGTGCACATTCTCAACAACAAAATAAATAAAATTTAGAAGGGGGAGAAACAAAGAATTTATGTGACAACCAGAACAGAATCAATAAGAATGTTGACACATCGTGAAAAACATAATCAATGTCACTGAATAATTTGTGAAGAAACTGTAAAATGGAAGCTTAATTTGCTGTTAAACTCTCACCCACCAAAAACACAATAAAATAATTAAAAAAAAAAAAAAACAATGGTATACTGAAGAAAGAAGTCCAACCCACACTGAAGGCACTGGCAGAAACCAAGGCTCCGGGAACTAACGAAATACCAATTGAGGTGTTTCAAAAAATGGAAGCAATGCTGGAAGTGCTTCACTCATCTATTCCAAGAAATCTGGAAGACAGCTACCTGGCCAACAGACTGGAAGAGATCCATATACATGCCCAGCCCAAAGAAAGGTGATCTGACAGAATGCAGAAATTACCAATGTTATTAATAGCACATGCAAGTAAAATTTTGCTGAAGATAATTCAAAAACGGTTGCAGCAGTACATTGACAGGGAGCTGCCAGAAATTCAAGCTGGACTCAGAAGAGGACTTGGAATGAAGGATATCATTGCTGAATATCAGGTGAATCTTGGCTGAAAGCAAATGCTAGAAAGATGTTCACCTGTTTTTATTAACTATGCAAAGCCATTCAGCTGTGTGGATCATAACAAATTACAGGTAACTTTGAGAAGGATGGGAATTCCAGAACACATAATTGTGCTCATGTGGAGCCTATACATAGACCAAGAGGCAGTCATTCGAACAGAACAAGGGGCCACTGCATGGTTTAAAATCAGAAAAGGTGTGCATCAGGGTTGTATCCTTTCACCATACTTATTCAGTTGTATGCTGAACAAATAATAGGAGAGGCTGGACTATATGAAGAAGAATGCTGCATCAAGATTGAAGGAAGCCTCATTAACAACCTGTGATATGCAGATAACACAGCCTTGACTGCTGAAAAAGGCAGAGGACCTGAAGCACTTACTGATGAAGATCAAAGACTACAACCTGCAGTATGGATTACACTTCAACATAAAACTCCTCACAACTGGACCAATAAGCAACATCATGATAAATGAAGAAAATATTGAATTTGTCAAGAATCACATTTTACTTAGATCCACAGTCAATAACCAAGGAAGCAGCAGTGAAGAAATCAAACATATTGTATTGGGTAAATCTGCTGCAAAGGATCTCTTTCAAGGGCTAAAAAGCAAAGATGTCACCTTGAGCACTAAGGAGCACCTGACCCAAACCACTGGTATTTTCAATCACCTCGTATGCATGAGTAAGCTGGATAATGAATATGGAAGGTTGAAGAAGAATTGATGCCTTTGAGTTAAAGTGCTGGCAAAGAATATCGAATATACCACGGACTGCCAGAAAAATGGACAAATCTGTCTTGGGAGAAGTACAACCAGAATGCTCCTTAAAAGCAACGATGGCAAGGCTTCGTCTCATGTACTTTGGGCATGTTATCAGGAGGGATCAGTCCCTGGAGGACATGATACTTGGTTAAAGGAGAAACCAAAAACCAAACCAAACCCACTGCCGTCGAGTCGATTCCGACTCATAGCGACCCTACAGGACAGAGTAGAACTGCCCCATAGAGTTTCCAAGGAGCGTCTTGGTGGATTTTAACTGCCAAACTTTTGGTTAGCAGCCGTAGCACTTAACCACTACGCCACCAGGGTTTCCAGGTTAAAGGAGAGGGTAAGTGAAAAAGAGGAAGACCTTCAATGAGATGGACTGACACAGTGGCTCCAACAATGGGCTCAAACACAGCAAGGATTGTGAGGATGACCGGGCAGCGTTATACACAGGGTCACTATGAGTCAAAAAAGACTTAACGGCATCTAACAACAACAACATAATATAAACTGTAAAAAACGTAAATTAACCTATAATGACAGAGATCGGTGATTGTCTAAGGATAGGCGGAGGGGTAAGGAGGAGCAAGGGGAGGAATTACAAAGTTTTAGAAGTAATGAATACGTTCACTATCTTGATTTTGGTGTTGGTTTTGCAGGCGTACACATGTCACAACTTATCAAAACATACATTTTAAATATGTGCAGTTTACTGTGTATCAGTTATACTTCAATAAATCTATTTGAAAAAAAGATACTAAAAACAAAAACAAATGCAATGTACGAACTCTGATGGAATCCTAGTTTGAAAAAAAATCAGCTTTAGAAGACAACTGGGACAACTGCAGCAACTGGAATATGATTTGCTTCTATTTTAGGTAGTTATTGTTTATTTGGAAACGCTGGTGGCATAGTGGTTACAAGCTACGTCTACTAACCAAGAGGTCAGCAGTTTGAATCCACCAGGTGCTCCTTGGAAACTCTGTGGGGCAGTTCTACTCTGTCTTATAGGGTCACTATGAGTTGGAATCTACTCAACGGCAACAGGTTTGTTTACTTCCTTAGGTGATGAGATATAGTGGTTATGTAAGTGAACATCTTATACCTAACAGATACTTGCTAACATTACCTTTTTATGATAACTATAACTTATTTTTAAATTGTACAGAAAGAGTACACAGAGAGGGAAAGAGAGACATAAAGCCAATATAGTAAAATGTTAAGTCACTGACTGTATCTAACTGCTAGGTATACATGTGTTCATTAATTTTTTTTTTTAATTTTCTGGTGTTTCAAAATCATAATAAAAGTTGAGGAGAAAATAAACCAAATTCAAGCTCAGCTAATACAATATTATCTAGAAAAATGTTTCAGAATAACAGTTTTAATAAACATATTATCTCTATATGAAACTATCTGAAAATTAATCAAATTTTTTATATAGTTCATACATTCTGCCCTTGCACTTTTAATGCATGGTGTGAATAAAGGGCATATTAAGTGTTTACTTAGTGGTTATGAGCTACATCTGCTAACCAAAAGGTCAGCAGTTTGAATCCACCAGGCACTCCTTGGGAACCCTATAGGGCAGTTCTACTCTGTGCTATAGGGTCGCTATGAGCCAGAATTGACTTGAAGGCAATGGGTTTTTAATGGGTAAGTAAACAATAACTCCAAGGAAACACTTTTTGAATTATTTTCAATTTTAAATCAGTAGAGAGCAGGCTGATATATACTAAAAAAAAATTTAACAAGACACTCTCTCATTTTCTTTTCTGAACGAAGCTGAAAAGTAGTGATTTAAGCTTGGAAATCATTTCAAAATTAGTATTTGACCCAAGAATCAGAGAAGGAACCGGAATACAATATTAATTTTCTTTCTGAAACCAGAAGAACTAGATGGTGCCCTGCTACCACTACCCAATGTTTTCATCAGGGTCACAACAGATGGATCCTGATAGAAAGAGGGGAAAAATATGGAGCAAAACTTCAAACTCTCAAAGAATCCACTGCACCTGATGAGACTGGAAGAATCCCTGAGACTACTGGCTTCAGATACTCTTTAAACCTTGAACAGAAACTATCCCCTGAAAACACCTTTGAACTAAATAGCAGGTTAGGTGAAAAAGTAAAGAGTTTCTGTCTTGAGAACTGCGCTCTTTTAAAAATTACCTATACGGGACCAAGTGTGTAACAGTTTCTCTAAAGCACAGATGAGAAGTTTGGGGGCAGTGAAACTAAATTAATGGAAGTGGAACAACTAGGATGGAAATAATGAGAGTGTTGACACAAACTGAAGAATGTAAACAATGTCACTGAACAATGCATGTAAAAATTGAATAGGAGCCTATTTTGCTGTGTATTTTCTCTCCAAAAAGACAATAAAACATTTTTTAAAAACTATCTGAGGGGGCCAAGATGGCTGACTAGGTAGAAGCTACCTCGGATCCCTCTTGCAACAAAGACTCAGAAAAACAAGTGAATCAATCACATACATGACAATCTATGAACCCTGATCATCAAACACACATCTAAAGACTTGACTTGAGTGACAGAGACTCAGCCTGCACAGGCAGGCTGCACACTGACGCGGCTAACGAGAGAACGAGCAACCACGGGGAAGCAGCAACTGTTTACGGAGCCTGGAGCCAGCGTCCCAGTCAGAAAACCTTGGCTCCGGGCTTTAGACTGGGAGCAGGGGAGCTGGGCATGGCTTCCTGAGACAGCGCAAACACGGGACGCAGCCCTAGCCCCCAGAAGTGACCTCGGGAGAAGCCCAGCCAGTGCACACAGGCAGCACAGTGACGCAGCTGACAGGAGGAGAAGTCATCGGGAGGCAGTGACTGGTCTTGGAGCCTGGAGTGCAGCATCCCAGCCAGGGAACCTTGGCGCTGGGCTTTGGACTGGGAGCTGAGGAACTGACCACGGCTTCTGAGACAGCACAAGCACAGGACACGGGCCTGACCCTCAGGGGCAATCTCGACCCAGCCAATGCACACAGGCTACACACCCCTCAGGAATCTCAGATAAAACAGTCATCACCAAGCAAGATAAGTAACTTTGTCTATATTCCTGGGTGCTATTCTCTCCTATCTATCTGATCCCTCCCCTCCCCTACTCAGGCCCAGGCGGCTTCATTAACATTAGAATTTCCTGGGCCAGAGAGTGAAGTGCTCTGCAGGTTTTTTTTTTTTTTTGTCTTTTCCTAACCCATTCCCTGGCCTGAGAGAAGCAGCTACAAAAAACCCAGGGGCCAAAAATCCTTCCCTGACTTCCCGAAATTGGACTAAAAATACAGAACCAGCGCCAAGCATATGAGATCCAAGATCTTGGGCTTTCATCCCTACAGGGAACAAGGTGGCTATTATAATGCAAAGGCAATTCTGATAGTGATCTGACTGTAACTGTTTTAGCAGATTACTGGAAAGACAAGTTTCCCAGGTCTGATATCTCTAGCTATTAAACAGAGCCCTCACTGACCCAAAACAGGGAACTGAGGGCTGAAGCTTCACCCAAACCACCTAGCCTCCTGCCATAGAGGTCTGAGGATAGTGACACCTACCAATCTGTAGAGGTACATGCATTGGGTGCCTAAGGTACAGCTGCAGAGCCCACCCACCAAAGTGCTTTAGGAATAGAGACACACCTACCTCATTGGCACTTAGGGGAAGCCTGTCAGCATCCTGCCCCCCACTCCGGAGTGTGACCCCCTGCTGCTACTAGAATCTGGTACACACAACTATCACCACTACTCCTCTAAGTGAATAGGTAAAAGTCTACACCACACACTTGGTAACCCAAAATCAGATTCTACTCAAGAGTAGTGAATGGACTCTTAGGCTTATATATCTGTTAACAGCCCAAACCACCTGGTAATAGGACATAAGCGATTCAAAAGGTGCAACAGTCAAGACGGCGCAATCTAGTAGCCCATCTACGTATATAGAAAGAAAACAAAACAAGATAAGACTCAGTGAGCAAATATAAAATAAATCATTACAATATCTTATAGATGGCTCGGAGACAGCAGTCAATATCAAACCACATAAAGAAGCAGACCATGATTGCTTCTACAACTCCCCAAATTAAAGAATCAAAATCTTTCCCAAATGAAGATACAATCCTGGAATTGCTAGATGCAGAATATAAAAAACTAATTTACGGAATGCTTCCAGACATCAGGGATGACCTCATAAATGAAATAAGGCAACCTACAGAAAAAGCCAAGGAACACACTGACAAAGCAGCTGAAGAAATCAAAAAGATTATTCAAGAACGTAGTGGAAAAATTAATAAGCTGCAAGAATCCATAGAGAGACAGCATTCAGAAATCCAAAAGATTAACAGTAAAATTACAGAATTAGACAACTCAATAGGAAGTCCGAGGAGCAGAATTGAGCAACTGGAATGCAGAGTGGGGAGCTGGAGGATAAGGCAATCGACACCAATATATTTGAGGAAAAATCAGATAAAAGAATTTAAAAAAATGAAGAAAACCTAAGAATCATGTTGGACTCTATCAAGAAGAGTAACTTGCATCTGACTGGAGTTCCAGAACAGGGAGGGATGACAGAAAATACAGAGAGAATAGCTGAAGATCTGTTGGCAGAAAACTTCCCTGACATCATGAAAGACGAAAGGATATCTATCCAAGATGCTCATCGAATCCCATTTAAGATAGATCCAAAAAGAAAATCACCAAGACATATTATCACCAAACTTGACAAAACCAAAGACAAAGAGAAAATTTTAAAAGCAGCCAGGGATAAAAGAAAGGCCTCCTACAAAGGAGAATCAGTAAGTTCGGACTACTCAGCAGAAACCATGAAGTCAAGAAGGCAATGGGATGACATATATAGAGCACTGAAGGAGAAAAACTGCCAGCCAAGGATCATATATCCAGCAAAACTCTCTCTCAAATATGAAGGTGAAATTAAAACATTTACAGACAAACACAAACTTAGAGAATTTGCAAAAACCAAACCAAAGCTACAAGAAATATTAAAGGAAATTGTTTGGTCAGAAAATCAGTAACATCAGATACCAGCACAACACAAGGTCACAGAACAGAACATCCTGATATCAACTCAAATAGGGAAATCACAAAAACAAATTAAGATTAATTTTAAAAAGAAAAAAATGCTCAAAACGGAATCACTGAAGTCATTACGTAAAAGATCACAATAATCAAAAAGAGGGACTGAATACAGGAAGCATAGAACTGCCATATGGAGAGGAAAACAAGGTGATATACGACGATACAAGCTAGGTTTTTACCTAGAAAAATATGGGTAAATATTAAGGTAACCACAAAGAGTTCTAACAATTCCATAACTCAAAATAAAAACCAAGAAAAACATAACGACTCAGCAAACATAAATTCGACTACTATGAAAATGAGGAACACGCAATTTACAAAGAAAAATGTTTCAGCACAAAAAAGTAAGTGGAAAAATGAAATTGTCAACAGCACACACATAAAGGCATCAAAATGACAGCACTAAACACGTACTTATCTATAATTACGCTGAATGTAAATGGACTAAATGCACCAATAAAGAGACAGAGAGTCTCAGACTGGATAAAGAAACACGATCCGTCTATATGCTGCCTACAAGAGGCACACCTTAGACTTAGAGACACAAACAAACGAAAACTCAAAGGATGTAAAAAAATGTATCAAGCAAACAATAAGCAAAAAAGAGCAGGAGTAGCAATATTAATTTCTGACAAAATAGACTTTAAAGTTAAATCCACCACAAAGGATAAAGAAGGACACTACATAATGATTAAAGGGACAATTCACCAGGAAGATATAACCATATTAAATATTTATGCACCCAATGACAGGGCTGCAAGACACATAAAACAAACTTTAACAGAACTGAAAAGTGAGATAGACACCTCCACAATTATAGTAGGAGAGTTCAGCACACCACTTTCGGAGAAGGACAGGACTTCCAGTAAGAAGCTCAATAGAGACATGGAAGACCTAATTGCTACAATCAACCAACTTGACCTCATAGACTTATACAGAACACTCCACCCAACTGCTGCAAAGTATACTTTTTTTTTCTAGTGCACACGGAACATTCTCTAGAATAGATCACATATTAGGTCATAAAACAAACTTTTGCAGAATCCAAAACATCAAAATATTACAAAGCATCTTCTCAGACCACAAGGCCATAAAAGTGGAAATCAATAACAGAAAAATCAGGGAAAAGAAATCAAATACTTGGAAACTGAATAATACCCTGCTCAAAAAAGACTGGGTTATAGAAGACATTAAGGAGGGAATAAAGAAATTCATAGAATGCAACGAGAATGAAAATACTTCCTATCAAAACCTCTGGGACACAGCAAAAGCAGTGCTCAGAGGTCAATTGATACGATAAATGCACACATACATAAAGAAGAAAGAGCCAAAATCTTAAACAAATAGAAAGCGAGCAACAAAAGAACCCATCAGGCACCAGAAGAAAACAAATAATAAAAATTAGAGCTGAACTACATGAATTAGAGAACAGAAAAACAATTGAAAGAATTAACAAAGCCAAAAGCTGGTTCTTTGAAAAAATTAACAAAATTGATAAACCATTGGCCAGACTGACTAAAGAAATGCAGGAAAGGAAACAAATAACCCGAATAAGAAACGAGATGGGCCACATCACAACAGACCAAACTGAAATTAAAAGAATCATATCAGATTATTACGAAAAATTCTACTCTAACAAATTTGCAAACCTAGAAGAAATGGATGAATTCCTCGAAAAACACCACCTACCTAAACTAACACAATCAGAAGTAGAATAACTAAATAGGCCCATAACAAAAAAAGAGATTGAAAAGGTAATCAAAACACTCCCAACAAAAAAAAACCCTGGCCCGGACAGCTTCACTGCAGAGTTCTACCAAACTTTCAGAAAAGAGTTAACACCACTACTACTAAAGGTATTTCAAAGCACAGAAAATAATGGAATATACCTAACTCATTCTATGAAGCCACCATATCCCTGATACCAAAACCAGGTAAGGACACCACAAAAAAAGAAAATTACAGACCTATATCCCTCATGAACATATAGATGCAAAAATCCTCAACAAAATTCTAGCAAATAGAATACAGCAAGATATCAAAAAAATAACCCACCACGACCAAGTGGGATTTATACCAGGTATGCAAGGCTGGTTTAATATTAGAAAAACCATTGATGTAATCTACCATATAAATAAAACAAAAGACAAAAACCACATGATCTTATCAATTGATGCAGAAAAGGCATTTGACAAAGTCCAACACCCATTCATGATAAAAACTCTCAGCAAAATAGGAATTGAAGGAAAATTCCTCAACATAATAAAGGGCATCTATACAAAGCCAACAGCCAACATCACTCTAAATGGAGAAAGCCTGAAAGCATTTCCCTTGAGAACAGGAACTAGACAAGGATGCCCTTTATCACCGCTCTTATTCAACATTGTGCTAGAGGTCCTAGCCAGAGCAATTAGGCTAGACAAAGAAATAAAGGGCATCCGGATTGGCAAGGAAGAAGTAAAATGATCTCTATTTGCAGATGACATGATCTTATACACAGAAAACCCTCAGGAATCCTCCAGAAAACAACTGAAACTAATAGAAGAGTTCGGCAGAGTCTCAAGTTATAAGATAAACATACAAAAATCACTTGGATTCCTCTACATCAACAAAAAGAACATCGAAGAGGAAATCACCAAATCAATACCAGTCACAGTAGCCCCCAAGAAGATAAAATACTTAGGAATAAATCTTACCAAAGATGTAAAAGACCTACACAAAGAAAACTACAAAGTACTAGTGCAAGAAACTAAAAGGGACCTACTTAAGCGGAAAAACATACCTTGCTCATGGATAGGAAGACTTAACATAGTAAAAATGTCTATTCTACCAAAAGCCATCTATACATACAATGCACTTCCGATCCAGACTCCAAAGACATTTTTTAATGTGATAGAGAAACAAATCACCAACTTCATATGGAAGGGAAAGAAGCCTCGAATAAGTAAAGCATTACTGAAAAAGAAGAAAGTGAGAGGCCTCACTCTACCTGATTTTAGAATCTATTATACAGCCATAGTAGTCAAAACAGCCTGGTACTGGTACAACAACAGGCACATAGGCCAATGGAACAGAATTAAGAACCCAGACATAAATCCATCCACATATGAGCAGCTGATATTTGACAAAGGCCCAGCGTCAGTTAATTGGGGAAAAGATAGTCTTTTTAACAAATGGTGCTGGCAAAACTGGATATCCATTTGCAAAAAAATGAAACAGGACCCATACCTCACACCATGCACAAAAACTAACTCCAAGTGGATCAAACACCTAAACATAAAGACTAAAACGATACAGATCATGGAAGAAAAAATAGGGACAATGTTAGGAGCCTTAATACAAGGCATAAACAGAATACAGAACATTACTAAAAATGACGAAAAGAAACCAGATAACTGGGACCTCCTAAAAATCAAACACCTATGCTCATCTAAAGACTTCACCAAAAGAGTAAAAAGACCACCTACAGATTGGGAAAGAATTTTCAGCTATGACATCTCCGATCAGCGCCTGATCTCTAAAATCTATATGCTTCTGTTAAAACTCAACCACAAAAAGACAGACAACCCAGTCCAAAAGTGGGCAAAGGATTTGAACACGCACTTCACTAAAGAAGATATTCAGGCAGCTAACAGATACATGAGAAAATGCTCTCGATCATTAGCCATTAGAGAAATGCAAATTAAAACTACGATGAGATTCCATCTCCCTCCAACAAGGCTGGCATTAATCCAAAAAACACAAAATAATAAATGTTGGAGAGGCTGCGGAGAGATTGGAACTCTTATACACTGCTGGTGGGAATGTAAAATGGTACAACCACTTTGGAAATCTATCCGGGGTTTTCTTAAAAGTTAGAAATAGAACTACCATACAACCCAGAAATCCCACTCCTCGGAATATACCCTAGAGAAATAAGAGCCTTTACACAAACAGATATATGCACACCCATGTTTACTGCAGCAGTGTTTACAATAGCAAAAAGCTGGAAGCAACCAAGGTGTCCATCAACGATGAATGGTTAAATAAATTATGGGATATTCACACAATGGAATACTACGCATCGATAAAGAACAGTGACGAATCTGTGAAACATTTCATAATAGAGAGGAACCGGAAGGCATTATGCTGAGTGAAATTAGTCAGAGGCAAAAGGACAAATATTGTATAACACCACTATTATCAGATATTAAGAAATAGTATAAACTGAGAAGAACACATTCTTTTGTGGTTACGAGGGGGGAGGAAGGGAGGGTGGGAGAGGGTTATTTACCGATTACTTACTAGATAAGAACGACTTTAGGTGAAGGGAAGGACAATACTCAATACACGGAAGGTCAGCTCAACTGGACTGGACCAAAAGCAAAGAAGTTTCCGGGATAAACTGAATGCTTCGAAGGTCAGTGGAGCAAGGGCAGGGGTTTGGGGACTATGGCTTAAAGGGACTTCCAAGTCAATTGGCAAAATAAATTCTATTATGAAACCATTCTGCATCCCACTTTGAAGTGTGGCGTCTGGGGTCTTAAATGCTAACAAGCGGCCATCTAAGATGCATCAATTGGTCTCAACCCACCTCGATTAAAGGAGAATGAAGAATGCCAAGGTCACACGATAACTATAAGCCCAACAGACAGAAAGGGCCACATGAACCAGAGACTTACATCATCCTGAGACCAGAAGAACTAGATGGTGCCCGGCTACGACCGATGACTGCCCTGACAGGGAGCACAACAGAGAACCCCTGAGGGAGCAGAAGAACAGTGGGATGCAGACCCCAAATTCTCATAAAAAGACCAGACTTAAAACGTCTGACTTGGACTAGAAGAATCCCAGTGGTCATGGTCCCCAAACCTTCTGTTGACCCAGGACAGAAACCATTCCTGAAGACAACTCATCAGACATGGAAGGGACTGGACAATGGGTTGGAGAGAGATGCTGATGAAGAGTGAGCTACTTGTATCAGGTGGACATTTGAGACTATGTTGGTATCTCCTGTCTGGAGGGGAGACGGGAGGGTAGAGAGGGTTAGAAACTGGCAAAACGGTCACCAAAGGAGAGACTGGAAGGAGGGAGCGGGCTGACTCATTAGGGGGAGAGTAAATGGGAGTATGAAGTAAGGTGTATATAAGCTTGTATGTGACAGACTGACTTGATTTGTAAACTTTCACTTAAAGCACAATAAAAATTAAAAAAAAAAAATTATCTGAGTAGCTAGTAAGGTTCTTCATAGGTTAAGTGGTGTGGGAGCTACTGATGCAGCAAAAAATACAATCCCTCCCCTCACAGAGTTGAGGAGTAAAATAAACACAAGTAAAAATATCAGGGGATAACAAAATACAGTTCCACATTAAGTGCTACGTACTGTATGAAATTTAAAAAATGAAAATTCATGAGGGGTACGATCACTCAGTAAGGCAATTATTTATTTTTCTTATGCCATTTGGGCAGATGTAGAAAGACAAAAAATTAGGAAAAAAAAATTGTTTCAAATGGGGAAGTACATAAGGTTTAAATATATATAAATCTGTCACTAAGAAGTCAAACTACAAAAACAACACAAACCCTATCTTTTCTTTACTTCAAGTCTTATGATTTACTGTAGTAAAGCTCTAAATTCTCGTCCAACCATACCTTTTTATAAGTGCATCTTGCATCCTCAACTTAGGGGATGAGCCTAGACTGCCATGCTTACCCTTAGCAACCTCTGCCACTGAACAGAGTTAAGACTAGATATCTAACACTGAAAAGATTTTTGGTAAGACAGCATCAGGCACAGGAATATAAGAACATGTACAAGTGAGTGCTACAGCAGCACAAAGCAATACACAAGCAAGACCTACAAATTAAAAGCTTTGTAAAAGAAGTAAATCTACAAAAAAGGGCTATGAAACATATATGTCAAAGGAAGGTAAAATGACCAAGCTGCCAGAAAGAAAGAGACAGAAGAGAATAAAACTCCCCTGTTCCCAAGAGACCTGTACTTCCTACATCTAATTCAGATTCTGAAGCTTTCTGTTTATCCTTAAAATAATTCCACCTTTTCAATGTTTTTGTATCTTGCAAATAAATGATCTCTATGAGATTACATTTGATTTTACTTGGATCCACAATCAACACCTACAGAAGCAGCAGTCAAGAAATCAAACAATACACTGCACTGGGCAAATCTGCTGCAAAAGACCTCTTTAAAGTGTTAAAACAAACAAAAAAAAAGCTGTCACTTTGAGGACGAAAGAGCACCTGACCCAAGCCATGGTATTTTCAATCGCCTCATATCAATGTGAGAGCTGGACAATGAATAAGGAAAACTGAAGAAGAATTGATGCCTCTGAACTATGGCGTTCACAAAAGAGTACTAAATATACCATGGACTGCCAGAAGAATGAACACATCTGTCTTGGAAGAAGGACCGCCAGAATGCTCCTTAGAAGTGAGGATGGTGAGACTTTGTCTTACTCTGGATACGTTATCAGAAGGGACCAATCCCTAGAGAAGGACATGATGCTTGGTTAAAGTAGAGGGTCAGCAAAAGAGAAGAAGACCCTCGACAAGATGGACTGACACAGTGACTGAAACAACGGGCTCAAACAGCAATGACTGTAAGAATGGTACAGGACCAGGCAACACTTCATTATACACAGGGAGGATTCCACGGCACCTAACAAGAGATTACATGGTATAAAACAACAGTTACACATTCGTTTCATATACAAGTTGATAACATTTTAATATTATACATGTTGTTTATTGGGACTAGTTGAGAGTTCCTTTTTTACTTTGCAAAGTCAAATTTCCCAACTCCCAATACTGAATCGATTTCAGAGAACTGGATTATCTCTACAGTGACATTAGCATCCAAAAGATCTCAGCCCACATTAAATCTATCACGTCACACCATACACAAAACTAATTCAAAATGGATCAAAAACCTAAATATAAAACCAAAAACTATAAGAATCATAGAAAAAAATATGATCAATGTTAGAGGCCCTAATACATGGCATTAACAGGATACAAACCAAAACTAACAACACACAAACTCCATAAGATAAGCTAGGTAACTGGAAACTTCTAAAAATTAAACACTTATGTTCATCAGAAGACTTCACCAAAAGGATAAAAAGAGAACCTCCAGACTGGAAAAATTTTTTTGGCTATGACAAATCCGACAAAGGTCTAATCTCTAAAATCTACAGGAAAATTCAACTCAAAGACAAAAAATCCAATTAAAAAATGGGCAAAGGAAATGAACAGACACTTCACCGAAGAAGACATTCAAGCGGCTAACAGACACACGAGGAAATGCTCCTGATCACTAGCCATTAGAGAAATGCAAATCGAAACCACAATAAGATACCATCTTACCCTAACATTACTGGCAGGAATCAAAAAAACAGGAAACAACAAATGTTGGAGAGGCTGTGGGGAGATTGGAACTCTTATGCACTGCTGGTGGAAATGCAAAACGGTACAACCATTTTGGAAAATGATACAGTGCTTCCTCAGAAAAACAGAAATACCATATAATCCAGCAATCCCACTCCTAGTAATACAGCCTAGAGAAATAAGAGCTGTCACACGAACAGGAATACGCACACCCATGTTCATTGCAGCGTTGTTCACAATAGCAAAAAGATGGAAACCACCTATGTGCCCATCAACAGATGAATGGATAAACTATGGTACTACACACAATGGAATACTACGCAACGATAAAGAACAATGATGTATCTGTAAAGCACCTCACAACATGGAAGAATCTGGAGAGCATTATGCTGAGTGAAATAAGTCAATCAAAAAAGGACAAATATTATATGAGACCACCACCATAAAAACTCTTGAAAAGGTTTATATACAAAAAGAAACAATCTTTGATGTTTACAAGGGATGCGAGGGAAAAACCCTAAACAGACAATAGGTCAAGTGGTACTTTGGTGAACAGTAAGACAGTACACAATACTGGGGAAGCCAGCACAACTTGTCCAAGGCAAGGACATGGAAGCTCCACAGACACATCCAAACTGCCTGAGGGGCCAAGTTACTGGGCTGAGGCTATGGGGACCAGGGTCTGGAGGAACATCTAATTCAATTTGAGCAAAGGAGAATGAAGAAAACCAAAGACACAAGGAAAAGATTAGTCCAAAGGCCGAAAGGACCACAACTACCACGGACTCTACTAGACTGAGGCCAGTACAACTACACGGTGCCCAGCTACCACTGACAGCTTTGATGGGAATCACAACAGAGGGTCCCAGGAAGAGCTAGAGAAAAATGTAGAAGAAAATTCTAACTCACAAAAAAAGACCAGACTTACTGGCCTGAGAGACTGGAGAAACCCCAAGAGTATGGCCCTCGGGCACCTTTCTAGCTCAGTAATAAAAACACTCCTGAGGGTCACCCTTCAGCCAAAGATGAGACAAGTGCATAAAATAAAATGAGACTAATGGGGTACACCAGCCCAGGGGCAAGGACTAGAAGGCAGGAGGGGACAGGAAAGCTAATAATAGGGAACCCAAGGTAGAGAAGGGGAAGTGCTGACATGTCATGGGGTTATTAACCAATGTCACAAAACAGTATATGTAAAAATTGTTTAATGAGAAGGTAATGTGTTCTGTAAACCTTCGTCTACAATAATATTTTTAAAAAATTATTTTAGAAAGCTTTGCACAGGAGAGGTATGTCTATATTGCTTGTGTCCTAAATTGCTGGGTACTATTTATTCCAAGGAAACCCTGGTAGCCTAACAGTTAAGTGCTACGGCTTCTAACCAAAAAGTCAGCAGTTCGAATCCACCAGGCGGTCCTTGGAAACTCTATGGGGCAGTTCTACTCTGTCCTATAGGGTCGCTATGAGTCAGAATCGACATCACAGCAATGAGTTAATTTATTGAAAGGAGCCCTGGTTGCACAGTGGTTAAGCACTACGACTGTTAACTGAAAGATCGGAGTTCAAATCCACCAGACGCTCCTTGGAAACCCTATGGGGTAGTTCTACTCTGTCCTAAGGGGGTCCTAGGAGTAGGAATTGACTCGAAGGCCATGGTTTTGTTTTTTGGTTTTTTTGATTTATTAAAAATATCCGGTAGTTTTAAATGAGAACATCAATCCCTGGGAATCTCTTGTGACTAATGGATGTGTGAAAAAGAGAGACAAAGGTTCTCCAAAGCCCTTGCTACATAAACATGACAAAGGTGAAGGTAGACTGTAGGTAAATGAGATATGAACAATCAAAAAGTACCTCTAGGCAAATGTGAATAAAGACAAAAGGATGTTTGGTATAAACCTGGGGAATAAAAGTAAAAAAATTATCATTTCAATTCTACCTCCTTTCTGGGATCTTTGGCTTTAGTTCAGGGCCACCATTTTGTCCTGTGAATTACTGCACACCCTCTTAACTAATCTCTCTGCCTTATCTCACCACCACTCCTATTCCACACTAAAGATATAGCAATCTTTCTAAAATGCAAAGCAGAAATGGAATCTTACCCCCACAATTCACATAGTACTACACTGCTAAATACTATGCAGCCATTTAAAATATGAAGTGGATCTGTATCCTGACAAACGTAACTGATTTCTAAAAGTTAGTGCTACTCTGTTTACAATAGCAAAAACATGGAAGCAACCAAGGTGCTCATCAACGGATGAATGGATAAATAAATTATGGTATATTCACACAATGAATACTACGCATCGATAATGAACAGTGAGGAATCTGTGAAACATGTCATAACATGGAGAACCTGGAAAGCATTATGCTGAGTGAAATTAGTCAGTTGCAAAAGGACAAATATTGAATAAGACCACTATTATAAGAAACTGAGAAACAGTTTAAACTGAGAAGAAAACATTCTTTTGTGGTTACGAGAAGGGGGAGGGAGGCAGGGTGGGAGAGGGGTATTCACTAATTAGACAGTAGATAAGAACTACTTTAGGTGAAGAGAAAGACAGCACACAGTACCGGAGAGGTCAGCACAACTGGACTAAACCAAAAGCAAAGACGTTTCCTGAATAAACTGAATGCTTCGAAGGCCAGCATAGCAGGGGCAGGGGTCTGGGGACCATGGTTTCAGGGGACATCTAAGTCAATTGGCATAATAAAATCTATTAAGAAAACATTCTGCATCCCACTTTGAAGAGTGGTGTCTGGGGTCTTAAACGCTAGCAAGAAGCCATTTAAGATGCATCAATTGGTCTCAACCCACCTGGATCAAAGGTGAATGACGAACACCAAGGACACAAGGTGATTACAAGCCCAAGAGACAGAAAGGGACACGTGAACCAGCGACTACATCATCCTGCGACCAGAAGAACTAGACGGTGCCCGGTTACAACTGATGACTGCCCTGACAGGGAACACAACAGAGAACCCCTGAGGGAGCAGGAGAGCAGTGGGATGCAGACCCCAAATTCTCATAAAACCAGACTTAATGGTCTGAGACTGGAAGGACCCCGGTGGTCATGGCCCCCAGACCTTCTGTTGGCCCAGGACAGAAACCACTCCTGAAGCCAACTCTTCAGACATGGATTGGACTGGACAATGGGTTGGAGAGGGATGCTGGTGAGGAGTAAGCTTCTTGGATCAGGTAGACACTTGAGACTATGTTGGCATCTCCTGCCTGGAGGGGAGATGAGAGGGTGGAGGGGGTTAGAAGCTGGCAAAAAAGACACGAAAAGAGAGAGTGGAGGGAGAGAGCAGGCTGACTCATTAAGCGGAGAGTAATTGGGAGTGCGTAGCAAGGTGTATATGGGTTTTTGTGTGAGAGACTGACTTGATTTGTAAACTTCCACTTAAAGCACAATAAAAATTATTTTAAAAAAAAGTTAGTGCTGCTTGTTCAAACTTTGTATGGGGGGTTGGCGAGTGTGTGACCAAGTCAAATGTCTAAAGCAGCACTATATAAAAGAACTTTCTGCATGATGGAAATATTCTGTATCTGCGCTGCCCAACACGGTAGCCCCTCCGTGGAGCTAGTGAGCACTTGAAACATGACTGGCACAACTGAGGAACAGAATTCTTAATTTGCTAATTTCTGTTAGTTCAATGAACATATGTGACTAGTAGCTAACACACTGGACAGCAAAGGTCTGTGGCGTCCAGGCAGGTGTCTAGGACAGTAAAGCCATTCAGATGTAAACACAGACCCAGGCCCATCTAAAGGGGGTGCTACTTCTCAGCAACAAATCTAACGGAATTTGACTTAGCATTGCCAAATGTTTCAAAATTTTCAAGGGAAGCCAGAAATTCAGATTTTATGTGAAATTTACCAATTTAAAAATATTGGCAAACAATTAAAAAAAATTTTTTTTTTACCACCTTGACCAAACATCCACAGAACTTATTCAGTTTTTGACCTCTGAATTACATGATACTCGTTCATTATTTAGTGAGTGCCTGCTCTGTGCCAAGGAGCCCTGGTGGCACAGTGGTTATGGGCTCAGCTGCTAACCAAAAGGTCAGCAGTTCAAATCCACCAGCTGCTCCTTGGAAACCCTCTGGGGCAGCTCTACTCTGTCTTATAGGGTCACTACGAATCAGAATCGACTTGACAACAGGTTTTTGTTGTTGTGGTTGTTATGTGCCAGACATCATTCTGGATGCTAGGGTTATCACAGAGAACAAAACAGACAACAATCTTTGCTCAATTCACAAAAAGAGTAATGATAAAGCACTATAATATTTTTTAAAATTAACAGATTCTAAAGGAAGACACACCAAACTATTCAAAGTGGTTATTCTGGGTGGCAAGATACTGGTCATGAGGGATTTATTATTTCCATCCTACATATTTCTGTGCTGTTTCGATTTTTACAGGATACATTACTTTTTGTAGTTACTTTTGTAAGTTCCAAAACCAAAAAAGGTAACTATTTTTGTGTGTAATTTCTACTGATTTTCAATAAACTCCTTGATGTAGAAACCAGACTCTTCATGATGCTGCCTATCACTACTTCTCCAGGCACCACCTCCCCCAACCCCGTCACTCATTCCCAAACTCCAGACCACCGATTTACTCACACCCCTCAGAAAAGAAAAGCTCTCATCTCTATGCCTATGAACATCTACCCGCACCATATGCCAAGTAAGCTCCCATCCATCTCTCATGACTTGCAGGGAAAAATAAAAAGGTATTCTGGCACAGGAGGTATAAGCAAAAGCCCCAAACACTATGCGTGGATAAGTAAAAACATTATCATTTATATCACCAACAATCAAGTGTCAGTTTAGAAAAGCACTCAAACCCATTACTGTCCAGTGGATTCCAACTCATAGCAACCCTAGAGGTCACAGTAGGACTGGCCCATGGGGTTTCCATGGCTGTAATCTTTACGGAAGCCGAATGCTGCATCTTTCCCCCGGGAGCGGCTGGTGGGTTCCAACCACCTTGTAATCCCTGGTTTATCCTTAAGAAAGAGTAAAGAAAGGGGAAAGAAATCTACTTACACATTTTCAAAGAGCTAATCATCAGACTACACAGAGCATAAGAAAAACAATTAGGGCTGACATTCTCTTCAAAGAACTTTGGTAGGTCAACAAACATAGCTGGCAGACTTCTAGGATTACTAAATTAATGATGTGAGAAAAATTAACAATTTGGATTGTTAGCCTCTAAGAACATTTCGGATCCTTAATCCTTTAAGTAGCATCTCAGAAACGAGCAAGTGCAGCACTCACTGGCACTAACAGCTGAAGCCTGGAAGACAATTTTAACAACTCTGCTGAAAATGACTCTCTTCTCTAGTTTCTATGGAAACAGCTGTCAGGTTGGCAAAAATAGGACACGCACTTTAAAATAATCATTCGAACAAAATACACACATGACGCAAAGCTTTAAAAAAAATAAATTAGAAGGCAGCAGACTGGGTTCTTAAGCTTCCAAATGTCAGATCGTACCCCTTCACCACGACTGAGAATGACGGATGTGAACCTAAATCCTTTTCGTGAGGGTTACCCGGCACTGGTTGGAGCTCCTATAGTTGATCAACCCCAACATTCCAAATCCGGTGTTTTCACCTCCCTGGACTAAAATTTCTTGTTGAGGACTGCAAGCCACAATAGAATGGTTGCTCCGTTTTGCATATTTAGTTATAAAAAAGTGGTTTTTGTAAACAAGTTTAAAAAGAAATTATTAAAATTCGACAGAAATGTTTTTCCACTTTTCACTGCCTAGTTCAGGCAGGAAAATTTTTATTTTCACGACCTTCACAGAAAGGACGTAAGAGAGACTGATTCAGATGACTTAAACTGCTAGAAGGGGTTTTCCACAGGTGAAGATGTGACAATGAGGGACACAATGCTTCGTTAACTAAAAAAAAAAAAACCTATTCTTTTTAGAAAGCCATTAAAGAGGAAGAGAAAAGGCTCAAACAGGCGGGGGGGGGAGCTGAAAGGGAGGGCTTTCTTGCTGGAGGATAACAGAACAGAAACTTTGCCAATCTGCAATGCCCGTCCCGCCAGGGAACTGAGCTTCCCGCAAACCAGTCCGAGAGGGGAACGAGGAGGTACGACTACGGCTTTATGATTACACACTTCTTCCTACTAACCCCTCTCCCCGGACTCAACACGCCCCGCTGTCCCCACACCGGCCCGGGAAAGCCCCTTGCCTCCTCCTCGCGCCCTCGTCACCCGCCCCACCCCGCCCGGTCTCCAAGGGTCCCCGTTCCTCACCCTAGCTTCCCTCTAAGTTCTTTCCACCCCCACTCCCGCATTCTGGCCCGACCCAACTCGGAAAAAGACAGCAAAAGCCTCAACTTGAGCACAGACCCTAACGGCGGCGAAAGCGACGGCTCCGTGCAGACCTGTGCGCAGGCGTACGCACCACCCCAGAAGCCCCGCCTCCTCACTTCCTGCCCTCTCCTGGCGCCTGGCTACCCTTTGCTCCGCCCACACCGGGCAGGCAAAACACCCGCCCAGAGTTGTCCTCGCAGTGGGCCTCGGGCCCTGAGCGGACTGTGGCGCTCTGGCTCCCCCTCGTGGTCGGAGAAAGGACGTGGCCCTGGGGCTGGACTGCTTGCTTCGGCACGAGTTACGGCCTTGAAACCTGTGTTGTCTACAGAAAGATCCAGGAAAGCCTGTGCCCGCTGTAGATGCTAAGACAGTACTGGCCAAAAAGAAAGAGACTCGAGGGCTGCCAGAAGATTAAGGCTTCTTGGTTCTGAAGCTGCTCTGATAGAAGTAGAATCTTTGGAATGTGGAAACGATCTACTTTCAGATGACTTCTGGAGTGACATATTTTACCTCAAATGCCTGAAAATAACTGGCTAAAAACAACATGTATAGTATGCTTCATTCATCCCACCAGAAAGGCACTCACTGAGCATCAACTGCATTCTAGGTGCCGTGGATTCAGCAGTGAACAAGACTAAGACCCAAATTCCACGGACCTTATATTACATTGAAGGAAGATAGACAATGAAGTAAAATAAATAGACAAGACTATCAGATAGTAATAAGTACTACGGTCCCATTTTAGTTTACTTTACATTTATATTCTATGCATACTAAAAATTCATCTTGGAGTACATACACATTATGATCAATTTTAGGTATCTTTTTTAGAAGGCTTATAAGTGATTTTTTCTTTTATTTTCCTCATCCGTAATTTGTCTTTTACCTTGAAAGGAATATCCTGGAAGACCACTGACCACTGAACATCTAAAAACTTCTCTGAGATGGCAGGTCCCTGAATCTTCATAGGACTTATCTCTCACCCTCTAGAACACATGTGTCTTACCAAGGTTTCTACTGTCCTAGCTAACCCTTGCTCATCCTGTCCGATTAGCACAATGTCACCAAAGTAATAAATCAGTGTGATGTTCTTTGGGATATCCAGGTGGTACAGATTTTTTGGGGGGTGAAATGATGACAGAGCTAGTACAACAGCTGTGATGGGGATATTACCTGGTTAAAGTCTGTGATAGTCTACAGTCCTTCTCCTGGATCCATCCGGTTTCTGAAGGGGGAGACTGGCAAATTAAATGGAAATATAATGGGGACCACCACTCCTGCGTCCTTTAGTTCCTTGAGTGTGGCGTTAATCTCCACCAACCCCTATATCCCCACAGATACAATGCTGGTTTTGATTTACTACCTTGGTTTGGTGGGTGGATATAGATTCAGAGGCTTCTACTTGGCCTTCTCCACCATTATAACTCAAGGTCAAGGATGCAATGTAGAGACTGCTCCATCTACTCAATATATAATTCCAATTATGCACTCAGGGACTGTGTAAATGACCACTGGTCGGGCCTGTGGACCCATTGCAAGCTGGATATTATCCAGTACTCTGCTTATCATGTGACCCCTATAAGCCTCTTTTCTTACAGAGAGGCCACAATAACACTTGACTCTTTGGATAACAAGATCCTCTCTGACACTGTGAAACATCTGAGTATTAACAAAGGGCATATAGTCAGCTAAGAAAATGGCTTACAGGAAAATCGTTACAGTAAATACTGTTTCAATGTTTCAGGGTCCTTCATTCTAGGGGCCTGGCCACGTCTTGAGTGAATGGGTTTCAGAACTGAAAATTGACTCAAATTTGGGAATCAAGCAAGGAACATGACTTTTTATTGGGGTAACCACCCTTAGGGAATGTGGCCTTAATGATGTGGATGGAGTCAACCTTAATATTGACCTTAATGATGTAGATAGAGTCCAGCTTTCGGGACCGTCATATGATGATGTGGCACGACTCAAAAGAAGAAATAGCCACAAACATCCATTAATAATCAGAACATGGAATGTACGAAGTATGAACCTAGGAAAATTGGAAATCATCAAAACCGAAACGGAACACATAAACATTGATATCCTAGGCATTACTGAGCTGAAATGGACTGGTATTTGCCATTTTGAATCAGATAATCACATGGTCTACCATGCTGGGAATGACAAACTAAAGTGGAATGGCATGGCATTCTTCAGCAAAAAGCACATTTCAAGATCTATCCTGAAGTACAACGCTGTCAGTGATAGGATAAAATCCATGTGCCTACAAGGAAGACCAGTTAATACAACTATTATTCAAATTTATGCACCAATCACTAAGCCAAAAATGAAGAAATTAAAGATTTTTGCCAACCTCTGCAGTCTGAAATGGATCAAGCATGCAATCAAGATGCATTGATAATGACTGATAATTGGAATTCAAAAGTTGGAAACAAAGAAGAAGAATTGGTAGTTGGAAAATATGGTCTTGTTAATAGAAAGGATGCTGGGGATCGCAGGATAAAATTTTGCAAAACCAATGACTTCTTCATAGCAAATACCTTTTCTCAACAACATAACGGCAGCTATACATGTGGACCTCACCAGATGGAATACATAGGAATCAAATTGACTACATCTGTGGAAAGAGACAATAGAAAAGCTCAGTCTCATCAGTCAGAACAAGGCCAGAGGCTGCTTTGGAACCATCAGTTGCTCATATGCAAGTTCAAGTTGAAGCTGAAGAAAATTAGAACAAGTCCACAACAGCCAAAGTACAACCCTGAGTATATCCCACCTGAATTTAGAGATCATCTCGAGAATAGATTCGAAGCATTGAACACTAATGACCGAAGACCAGACAAGTTGTGGAATGACATCAAGGACATCATACATGAAGAAAGTAAGAGATCATTAAAAAGAAAAGAATGGAAAGACCAAAATACATGTCAGAAGAGACTCTGCAACTTGCTCTTGAATGTAGAGTAGCTAAAGTGAAGGGAAGAAATGATGAAGTAAAAGAACTGAACAGAAAAGTTCAAAGGGTGGCTGGAGAAGACAAAGTAAAATATTATAATGAAATGTGCCAAGACCTGGAGTTAGAAAACAAAAAGGGAAGAACACTTTTCAACCTGAAAGAACTGAAGAAAAAATTCAAGCCTCGAGTTGCAATATTGAAGGATTTTTTATGGACAAAATATTGAACAAGGCAGGAAGCATCAAAAGAAGACGGGAATACACAGAGTCACTGTGCCAAAAAGAATTCGGTCAACATTCAGCCATTTCAGGAGGCAGCATAAGCATATGTTTAAGAACTGATGGTACTGAAGAACAAGGTCCAAGCTGTACTAAAAGCGTTGGCGAAAAACAAGGCTCCAGGAATTAAAAAAATACCAATTGAAATGTTTCAGCAAAAGGATATAGCACTGGAAGTGTTCATTAGTCTATGCTGAGAAATTTGGAAGAGAGCTACCTGACCAACCAACTGGAAGAGATCCATATTTGTGTCCATTCCAAAGAAAGTTCATCCAACAGAATGTGGAAATTATCTAACAATATCATTAATTTCACATACAAGCAAAATTTTGCTGAAGATCATTCAAAAGCAGCTGCAGCAGTACATTGACAGGGAACTGCCAGAAATTCAAGCTGGATTCAGGAAATGACCTGGAACGAAGGATGTCATTGTTGATGTCAGATGGATCCTGGCTGAAAGCAGAGAACACCGGAAAGATGTTTATCTGTGTTTTATTGTCTATGCAAAGGCATTCGATTGCGTGACTCATAACAAATTTTGAATAACATTGAGAAGAATGGGAATTCCAGAACACTTAATTGTGCTCATGAGGAACCCATACATAGATCAAGAGGCAGTCATTTGAACAAAACAAGGGGATGTGGTTTAAAGTCAGGAAAGGTGTGGGTAAGGGTTGTATCCTTTCACCATACTTATTCAATCTGTATACTGAACAAATAATCCAGGAAGATGGACTATGTGAAGAACGTGGCATCAGAATTGGATGAAGACTCATTAACAACCTGTGATATGCAGATGACACAACCTTACTTGCTGAAAGTGAAGAGGAGTTGAAGCACTTACTGATGAAGATCAAAGACTACAGCCTTCAGTATGGATTACACCTCAACATAAAGAAAACAAAAACCCTCACAACTGGACCAATAAGCAACGTCATGGTAAATGGAGAAAAGATTGAAGTTGCAGATCAAGCCCCCTTGGTTGCCCCTCTGGCCTTGCCAGTTGTTACAGTAACTGGAGCCTCCAAACTTCTGGGGGTTAAAATCACTGCCTGACCTCTATTACTTTGGGATCCTATCATCCCCATGGATATTACAAAGCCCAGCTCTGTGGTCACCTCTCTAACCACCATCCCTGGCCTGCAGAGGAGGCCATCTCTGAACTTCTTAATGATGCTGGTGACCCTCTCACCAGTGCATTCCTAATGGCCTTAGTGAATGGTGAGTCCTCTGGATCTCTCATGGAACATAATCTGCTGGTTGGCCTTCTGGCTTCACATGATAAATTCATTCCAGTAAGCTCACCTCTCTTGGTCTCTTCTTTTCTTCCTCTACTGTCTGCCAGGGAAACTCAAGCATTCGCTCTGCACGGACCATCACTTTCTCCCAAATTCTAAGAGCCACCTAGCAATAAGTTTGCCCCATCTCCTAGGGTCCTTGCCAGGGTCCCATTTCTCCAAAAAGTGCCCCAAATCAGTGAATTTTTGTTTAGCCAGTTTTATGTTCCTTCCCCCTTGATCAAGCTCCCTCAACAATGTATTCCCAAGAGTCCTCCTAGCTCCTGCTGGTACATGAGAGCTAATTCTTGCAGTTTCTTCATGTGCAATCTCTTTCCTCCCTTAATAGACCCATCCAGGTGATACATGGATATAAGCCTAGTTATCTTCCTGGCAGGAGCTCTGGTGGTGCAGTGGTTAAGTGCTCAGCTGGTAACTATAATCTTGGAGGTTCTAACCCCCAGCCACTCAAGGGAATAAAGATGTGGCAGCCTGCTTCAGTAAAGATTTACAGCCTTGGAAATCCTATAAGGCAGTTCTACTCTACCCTATAGGGTTGCTAAGAATCAGAATCAACTCAATGGCAGTAGGTTTGATTTTGCTGTCTTCCTGGCAGATAATTAAGAGAGCAAGTGAGGGCAGCTTCTGAGGGGATGCTTGTTGCCTAGTTTTGAGAGGGCTCTGCAATGCCTTTCCATGTGGGAAAAGTGTTAGCTCTTACTAAGGAGGAGTCAGCCATCTTTGCAAACTCTGAGGTCTGCAGAGTCCAAATCCTCAGAGATCCCATCCAATTGTCCCATCCCATGTCTTAAGGTCCTAGGTTTTCCCAACCAGGGCTCAGGCCTCCATTGACTAAGCATTTAAACATCTGTGAGGCTTCATGGGAGTCCTTGAGTTGTACAAAGAGCTAACATGCTCAGCCTCAAACCAAAAGTTTAGAAATTCAAGTCCACATAGATGCCTGGCAATATACTTCCGAAAAATCAGTCATTGAAAATCCTATGGACCACAGTTCTACTCTGACACCCATGGGGTTACCCTGAGCCAACTCAATAACAACTGGTTGGGGCTCTGTGACTCTTGCCATCAAATCTTGTATCTGCTCCTCTGCCGTCCCACTCTTCTACTCCAGAAGTGAAGAGCCTCTTTTTTTCAACTGTAGAGACCCTCTGACTCACACACTCAGCCTAGAACTGTTCATTAATGGCCCTCAGTTTCTCATTATCCTACTGCAGTGTGTCAATACAATTTTGTAATAACCAGCCAACTTGACTTTTTTTTCAGGCATTTTTCCCCCCATATCTGTCAAATGCCTGAATCATCATACCTGAAATAGCATTTCCCTCCTCTGGGACATTTTCCCAGGTCACCACCACTGAAATCTTCTACAATTGGGTCACTGTCTCATGCCAGAGACTATTCACACTTCACACACCATTCAGAATGGAGTCCTCTCTGCCAGCTGGGCAGTTAGTGAGCCAATCTATAAAACCATCTGTAGTGGGTTGAATAGTGTCCCACCAAAATTGATGTCCACCTGGAACCTCAGAATGTGACCTCAGAAATAGGGTCTTTGCAGATGAAATTGAGGTAGGGACCTCAAGATAAAATCATCTCGGATTAGGGTGAGCCCTAAATCCAGTGATTGGTTTCCTTCAGGAAAGGACACAGAGAGACACAGGGAAGATGGTCATGTGAAGACAAAGGGAGAGATGGGAGCTCTGCTGTCACAAGCCAAGAAATGTCAAGAGCCACCAAAGGCTAGAAGATACAAGTAAGAATATTTCTCTGGAGTGTTTGGAGGGAGCATAGCACTCTGAATACCTTGTTGTTGGACTTCTGGCCTCTGGAACTATGAAAGAATAAACTTCTCTTGTTTGAAGTCATCCAGTTTGTGGTACTTGGTTATGGCAGCCCTAGGAAACTAATAGAGGGATGAAAACTACAGTGGATGCTGTGCTGTACCACCATATCCCCATTCAGGACTGAAGCTCTCATTGTGGCAGCTGCCCTCTTCCCTGGAGACTGCCCTTGGCTGAAGACACCTAGCACACCCAACAAAGTGCCTTCTCCATAGCCACAGCCTGCATCTAATGGCTGGGCCATCTGGGAGTACAAAGGCCCGGTCCCTGTACGTCAACCGACCACCCCAGCACCAGAGCTCTCCACTGGGTTGGCTGAGAAGGTTCACTTCGTCTGCCCAGTCCCTACTCATTTATAGGTTTTCTTCCTGAGGACACACCCCAGGAATCCTGCACAGACGTATTAGTCTCAGAGTCTGTTTCCAGGAAACCTAACCTAAGACTTCTTAATTTTCTCCAGAAGTGAAAGCCGCTTTGATACAGAAAGACTTTCATTCATACCTCCTATAGAAAGTGCTGGAAGCTGAATACTGAGTTAAAGGACAGAACAATTCTGGAGAACTACGAGGCATGACTTGTTTTATAATCTGATTTAGAAAAAAACTCAACAAATAATAAGACTCTCTGCTGATTTAGATTCAGATCGAGAATCAAGTGAGATGGCCATAGGATTTGAAGGTCACATATTTGGTAGACTGCAATGTATGGGCGGTACCTTGCCTGAAGGGGCCTTTCATTTTTCTTGACTATGTGCCAGGCATGACTGTTTAAAATGTTTGAAATAACTGATTTTGAATTTGTAATCACCTCAACATAGAGAAAGTCAGTGTCTTCATTTACATCTTTGCTGTTGTTAGTTCCCATGGAGTTGGCTCTGACTCTGGAAGCCTTATGTATGTATTAGAATGAAATGTTGCCTGCTCCTGTGCCGTTTTCATGATCGTCGGTATGTTTGAGTCCATTGTTGTGGCTGTCATGTCAATCCATCTCATTAAGATTTTCCCGCATTTCCACTGGCCCTCTACTTTATCATACGTGGAACCCTATCTATCACAACAGAACATTACATTCGAAAAAGTCCAGACTTACTGGACTGGTTGAGGCTGGAGGAATCCCCGAGGCTATCACCCTGAGATACTCTTTAAACCTTGGACCAAATCTATTCTGTGATGTCCTTTTTTTAGCCAAATAAGACATTGGCTCAAAAAATAATCAATATCATCTCTGACTACTGTGTTCCTTTAAAAAAAATTATCTATATGAGACGAAATGGTCAGCATTTACTCAAAAGCAAAGACCAGAAGGCAAGGCGCAGGAAAACTAGATTACTGGAAAGGGAACAACCAGAATGGAAATAAAGAGAAAGTTGACACATTGTGAAAAATATAACTAATGTCACTGAACAAATTGTGTAGAAATTATTAAATGGGAACCTAATTTGCTGTGTAAACTTTCACTGAAAACACAGTAAGGTATTTTAATGAAAAAAAATTACATCTTCTGCTCCAACAAAAATCAGCTTTGCATTTTCTTCATCCATGTTTGATTTCTTGAACTTTCTTCTGTCATTCCAGCCCTTCTTCTTCCTCAGCGAACATGAACAGATCCGTCATTTTAAAATTATGCTTTTGCTTGAGGACAGTGGTCTCATCATGTTCCAGTGTGTTCTTTTTATAAATTCTCATTCTAACTGTTGTGCTTTTGAACACTTTTTTAAGTGTCAGTGCAAAGAATTACTTCTTTATTGCACAAGTAAATTTTAATACCACAGAAAAGAAAAATAGAAAATTACCCTTAACACCACTACATAGAGATAACCACTATTAACACTTTGATGTGGACCTCTCTTGAAATTTGTTATAAAAGATTAAAATTACTTCAGATATTTAAAACTTTGATAGGACAAAATGTTCCTAACTGTTGTTTTAAGGTACATTTCTTTAATTCCTAATGAGGTAAATATTTTTTATGCTTTTGGGTCATTTGGATTTCTTCTTTAACAAATTCCTGTCATGCCCTTAACCCATTTTTTAAAATAAATTATTCATGGTCTCAACCCACCTGGATCAAAGGAGAATGAAGAACACCAATGTCACACGACAACTAAGAGCCCAAGAGACAGAAAGGGCCACATGAACCGGAGACTTACATCATCCTGAGACCAGAAGAACTAGTTGGTGCCTGGCCACAACCGATGACTGCCCTGACAGGGAGCACAACAGAGAACCCCCTCAGGAGCAGGAGATCAGTGGGATGCAGACCCCAAATTCTCACAAGAAGACCATACTTAATGGTCTGACTGAGACTAGAAGAATCCCTGCGGTCATGGTCCCCAAACCTTCTGTTGGCACAGGACAGGAACCATTCCCAAAGACAACTCATCAGACATGAAAGGGACTGGACAGGGGGTAGGAGAGAGATGCTGATAAAGAGTGAGATAGTTGTATCAGGTGGACACTTGAGACTGTGTTGGCATCTCCTGTCTGGAGGGAGGTTGGGAGGATAGAGAGAGTTGGAAGCTGGCAAAATTGTCACGAAAGGAGAGACTGGAAGGGCTGACTCATTAGGGGGAGAGCAAGTGGGAGTACGGAGTAAGGTGTATATAAACTTATATGTGACAGTTTGACTTGATTTGTAAACGTTCACTTGAAGCTCAATAAAAGTTAATATAAATAAATAAATAAATAGTTCAGTTTTTATTGATTTGTAAGCATTTTTTAATATATTTAAGAACTGTCTGTTATTTATGTGGCAAACATTTACCCTGCTTGATGTTTGTCTAACTTTGTTAATTCATGTACACATATAAAGATATTTTTAATTTTGATACAGATAAATCTGTATATCCATCGTTTTTTATGGTTTCTGCCTATGATGTCATATTTAAAGTCTGTCACAATCACAAAAATACATATTTATCAAGGTTTTCTTCTAGTACTTTAATGATTTTATTCTTTTTAATTTTTTTTTTTAATCGTTAATATACCAGGAATTTATTTTGGTGTAAGATATGAGAGAAGCATATAACCTAAAATATTTTCTGAAGATTAGGCCAGTGGGGCTTTTACAAAGACACATGCATATACCTTTCCTACAGTGAGGGTCACCAAGGTAATTAACTTTAATCATACGCTAAATTCATATAAGTACTGACATATGTTTCTGGACTTTCTCTTTTGTTCCTTTGGTCTGTCTGCCTGGCATTAGTGTAATATGATTCTAATCACTGTAACTTTATAACATAGCTTTTATTTTCAAATAGTTTATGGCTCTTTTTACACCTTTGACCTTCAGGAGGAAGTTTAGAACTATTTTTCAAGTTGCTTCCCCCCAAAAATGCACTGGGATCTTGATTTTGTTGTTGTTTTTAAACTTGGATTAATTTGGAGGAAATTTATATCTTTGCAATGCTGACTGTATCTATCCAGAAAACTGGCATGTCTCGCATTTACTCAGATCTTCTTTTACATCTTTCCATAAAGTTTTACAGTTTCATTATATGAGTCAAAGTTGTATGTTTTTTAAAAGGACAATAAACACTGATTTCTTAGGATTACAGTATCTTGGATCTGGAAAAAAAAACAAAAACTTGTTGCGGTGGAGTCAATTCCGACTTATGGTGACCCCACATATTACAGAGTAGAACTGCTCCACAGGCTTTTCTTGCCTGCAATCTTTATAGAAGCAGATCGCCAGACCTTGCTTCCATGGTACCACTGGGTAGACTCGAACCATCAATCTTTAGGTTAGTAAAAAAAAAAGAGAGTAAACTGCTTGCAGCACTGGAAGGACCTTAAAAATCATCTTGTCACCCCCATCTGTTTTACTGAGTCCAGCACTCAAACAACTAAAGACATGGGGTATATTTTTAGTGTTTTATAAAGATTTTTTTTTAATATAATGATCATACTATGTGTATTTTCTGTGACTTCCAGTTTATCACTTAAACCACATTTCTTGCAAAAAATTCTATATCGATACATATACCAAGCCCAAACCCACTGCCATTGAGTTGATTCGAACTCTTAGTGACCCTGTAGTATAGAGTAGAACTGCCAAGGCCATAAATCTTTACAGAAGCAGACTGCCCACATCTTTTTCCCACAGAGCGGCTGTTGGGTTCAAACTGCTGATCTTTCAGTTAGCAACCCAGTGCTCAACCACTGCACCACCAGGGCTCCTTTAGATCAACTTAATCCATTTTATTCACCGTATGGTGTTCTATGGAAAAGCTTTTGCATCATTTAATCTATCATTCCCCTATTAATGGACATTTATCTAATCTCTATTGATTTGCTATCAGAAAGAACCCAGTTTACAACTTAAATCCTAACTAAAATCCAAAGTCCCTAAAATTCTAGAGCACACAACCACTTCCTGCAAAGTGCCCCTCCTCAAAATAACCACCAGGTGACACAATGTCTGTTCAAAGAGAGGCATGTCTTTGGCTTTCCGCAGTATCCTTCAGTTCTGCTCAACAAACGTTTATCGAATGCACATTATGTAGTAAGTACTGGACATTTTTAATACAGTAATTTTGATACAATATTTATGGAGTGCACGCTATATCTAGGCACTGTGTAGGACCTGAGACTTCAGGGAAAATTCTCTACTCCGCTTCTGAACTCCAGCAATTCCCAAAGTAAAACATGGGTCACTGCATCAAGGTACCCATTTATTTCCTCTCTCCTTAGAGCATTTTTGTAATTGAATTATGCTTTGGGATGGAGCTCATCATTTGGTCTTCCAATGCTTACTTCCTCTAGCACCTCAAGATCACAGATTAAAAAACACCATACATCTTGGCTGGGAACAACAAAACTAGCAACAGTGAGGATTTTTCTTCCACAGCCATGAAACAAGCATGAGGTTAAAATATTAATTAGCTATATATTATAATGCCCTTGTGGGAACTGATGACATCTGGAATCAGAAGCCCTGGATTTGGTACACATTTCTACCACTTATGGGCAAATCACTACATGTTCTCTGGATCTCTGTCTTCCTCCCCTAAAAAACAGGAATAATAGCACCAAGTTCATACTCATACGATAGGAGGATTGTCTGAGATCTGATGTGTGATCTACTTGTCAGATATATTGATCACTGGCTCTTCCCTCCTTGAAACCATTTCTTATCTTGGATTGCAAAATTGCCCATGCTGTACCAGGTTTCTGGCTTTTTTTTTTTTTTTTTTTTGCAGTATCTTTTGCAGGCTTGTTTTTTCCAAACTAATTTTTAAGCCATGGAGTTCCTCACTGCTGGTCCAAAGCTCTCTTCTCTAGTCTGGTCTTTCTTCCTTGGTGATCTTAGTTACACCAGTAGCTTCACTTACTTTCTGTGCTACCCAAAAACCAAACCCACTGCCGTCAAGTTGATTCCGACTCATAGCGACCCTGTAGGACAGAGTAGAACTGCCCCATAAAGTTTCCAAGAAGCGCCTGGCAGATTCGAACTGCCAACCTTGTGGTTAACAGCCGTAGCACTTAACCACTACACCACCAGGGTTTCCACTTTCTGTGTTAATGACTCTCAAATGTATACCTCCAACAGAACCACTGATACATTTATCCAGCTGCCTACAGAGCATCTTTGACGTCTCCCAGACACTTCGAATTCACCACCACCAACAACAACTTGTTTTTCCTCTACTGACCCTACCCTTTACCCAACTGCTTAATCAAAAATCCTGGAAGTCATTTTTGACTCTTCTCACTTCGTTGACCTCCTCTGCCTGACCACTTTCCAACTATTCACAAAGCATAATCAGTTTTCTCCCCTATTTCTCTAAAACCCATTCACTTCTCTCCATCCCCATGACCACACCTTTTGTCCAGGCCACCATCTTCTCTCATTTGAAATATTACTGCAACATCTTAAGTGATGTACTTGTCTCTAGCCTTATTCTCTCACAATTCATTCTCCCCGTTAAAGCCAGGGTGGTCATCTAAATTAAATAAAATTATGTCATTTCTCCCTTTTGGAACTCTTTAGTGATCTCCCATTGACCTTTAGATATATAGTGCAGATTCATTAATATGACTTACAAAGCAACCTATAAGCTAGACCTGATGGTCCTCTCCAGCCTTATCTTTCACCTCACACCCTCTCCTACTGTATACACCAACCCTGGTGAATGTTTTACTCTCTCTAATGTACAGTGCTCTTTCTCGTCTTTGGGCATAGTAGATTGAGGTGGCTCTAGTTTTGGTCTACTCTGGATGGTTTCCCATCAGTCTTAGTGTGACTCTTCTTTAGGACTTCCCCTCTATCGCTCTGTGCTGTCTTGGTGGGGCTGTTGAGAATGGTATCCCACCATCCTGATACGGGATGAACCCATGACCTAGGATGCCAGTCAAAGTACCTTCTCTCTCTGGCCATAGCAATTGGTTCAGGCCTGGGCATATAGACCAAACAGACCAATCAGACCAGTATCACAGTTGGACAATGAAGGAGATAAAGTTCCTCTATGTGACTCTAAAATTAGGAGACTGTGAGTCTGAGGCTGTTGGTGGCCATCTTGCCCATGATGAGGAAAAACTGGCCTAGGAAACGAAGCCAAGCCAATTGCAGAATAGAGATTTAAAGGCAGAAACAGATACCTGAGCCCTTGGATCCAGCCATGCTAACTTGACTTTCCAGTTACATGAGTCAACAAATTTCTTTTTTGCTAAAGCTGGTGTGAGTTGAGTTGCTGACACATGCAACTGAAATAGTCCTTTCTAATACATTCAGTTACTGCTTGTCTGGTTTCCTCCTCAATCCATTTTCCCTTCCTCTTTTTCTTATACCTGACAAACTCTATTTATTCTTCAAATCAGCTTAAATATAACTTTCCCAAGCGGATCTTCTCTAAACTGACCCTTCACCTCAACCCCAGATTATATCAGTTCTCCCTGGTGGATGTTCTCACCAGACCGTGTATTTCCTAATCATAACACTCACCCCACATGATTGTAATTACCTGTTTAATTCACTCCCTCCCCACATGTGCACACACACATACTGTAAGATCTTCAAGGGCAGGAAAAAAATCTGTTTATTGCTATATTCTTGCAATAAATATGTGTTCCCTTTGTACTACTAGCATCTTGATGCAACACAGTCTGTGTCTAGTGTCTATTCATTCACTGATAGCTTTGAATCTTCATTTTTCAAAATTATGGTACAATGAATTATGATTAAGCGTAAGTGTTTCTATCCGGCTACTACAAAATTGTAACACGTCCTGACAATGTTTTTAGTATAAAAACTAGTAATTGTTTCTTCTTAGGGATTTCTTAATGAAATTAAAATATATTTTTTAAAGCTCCCCAGGCTGATCAAGGGGAATACTTTGAAGAGAGTAATTATATTCATGGAGGATGAGGATTACTGCTTTAATAGTACTTAGCTGTCTGATTAGACTAAAAAAAAAAAAAAAAAAATTTTTTAGACTAAAGAAAGGGAAAACCCAGTTTGCTGGCTCTTTAAGCATTTTTGAAGATCTGGATTAAAGTCTAAATGATACGTTACCTTGAACTGCCCTTCTTTAAAATAACTCTTGCTTCTCCTGAATATTAAAGTGAATTAAGATCATTGTGGAAAATGCAATAAAAACAGCTGGAAACAACAAAAAGCCCTAGTAATCCTGTTGTGGACCCTCTGTCTTTTCTTTCTGTCTGTATCTGTAAGTAGATGTCAGCTCAATCCCTGGGTCCTTGCCCCAGGGACACCTCACCATTTCTGACCCTTACCTTCTCATAATCCTTCCTCCAGGATTCCTCATTTCCTTGTTATGGGTGTTCCCTTTTCATCTCACGGACGCAAGGATATGCGTTTTTCTTGATTCCTACATGGCACTCTTGTATAGGAGACTCCTACTAAAAGTTTTAGGTAAAGGCAAGGAGTTAATGTCAGTTCTATCCATCGTTCACTCATTCAGCAGACATAGCCATGAAGATAAATGTAGTCGTCGTGTGCTGTCGTGTCAATTCTGACTCATGTGACAGAGTACAACTACCTTGTAGTGGCGTAGTAGTTAAGAGTTCAGCTGCTAACCAAGAGGTTGGCAGTTTGAATCCACCAGTTGATCCTTGGAGACCCTATGGGGTAGTTCTACTCTGTCCTATAAAAAAACTGTAAATCGGAATCGACTCAATGGCAACGGGTTACAGGTAATTTTTACAGAAGCAGACCTCCAGGTCTTTCTCTCGAAGAGCAGCCGGGTGGGTTCAAACCCAGCTTCTCAGTTAGCAGCTGAATGCCTAACGATTGCACCGCCAGGGCTCCTTTGAAAAATAAATAGAATACTAGAATCCTCTTTTCTCAGCTCCCTCAGTCACACGTTAGGGATTCAGTCTCCTTCCAAGTGATCCTTTCTCTTCTCCAACCCCCTGCCCTCCACCCAACTGCAAAAACTTCCTTCCCACTTTTTTATGCAAAGCAATGCATTGTCTTCAGCCCCTCGCCCAAGCAAAGTGCCATCCTTTGAATAGCCATACTGTACCACACCATACTGTACTACTCCAAAGAAGAGAACTCCAAATAAGAGACCGTCCTGCAGGGGTTACCCTTTAGTCTGCACCAGCAGATGCTGTAAAAGGAACAGAATGGAGCAAGGACGGATAAGAATTATATCATTATCATATATCATTCCACTTCAAGACTTAAAAAAAAAAAAAAGGGAGAAGGAAAAGAAAGATAAACACAATTACAGTCAATTTGGATTTAAAACAACAAATTTGGGATTGAAAATACCACATTTATTCCCATTTTTCTTTTTTAAAATGGAATGGGGTCATTATGCAATTTTGTAACTTTTTCCTCATCCCTTAAAAGACCTCAAAGATAATACCATAATTGATAAAAGATTCACAATCTCTTATCGACAAAGCCAAAAGATCTGAAATCTGAAAGCTTTTTTGAAAGATTGGTGCAAACTCATTTGGCAGCAAAGCTGGACTATTAACCTGAAAGGTTAGCAGTTCAAATCCACCCAGCAGTACCACAGAAGAAAGGCCCAGCAATCTGCATTTTCATAAAGATTGCAGCCAAGAAAACCCTATGAAACAGCTCTACCCTGTAACACAAGCATGTTAACTGCACCTACCAGGGACTCCTAATATAGTAAAGCTATTAATTTTTTGGGTAATATATTGTACTGCTTGTGTTTTCCTTACTTATTGGTTTGCTATTTGTTCTATTCATAAATTATTTAAATGTGTTCCATATTGCTTTTCCTTAAGAAACGTTCGTGGAGTTCTAAGTAGCTTTATTTTTCTTCCTTGTGTGCTTGCTTCTGAATGTTATTTTGAGTGTTGAGATATGGGTAAAAACATATGAAATCTACTTCCTTCAACAGATGTAATCCCAGATGTTAAAGAGAGATAAGCGGCCCTGTTCAAACTCTCAGGCCAGGGCTAGCCCTTCTGAGAGATAGCTACACACCATCTTATTTTATCCATCCAGTCCAAAAATCAAACCAAACCTGTGCGTCAAGTCGATTCCAACTCACAGCGACCCTTTAGCGACCCTATAGGACAGAGAAGAACTGCCCCATAGGGTTTCCAAGGAGCAGTTGGTAGATTCAAACTGCCGACACTTTGGTTAGCAGCTGAGCTCTTAACTACTATGTCACCAGGGTTCCACCCATCCAGTCAACCAGTATTAATTATTGAGTTCTTGCTATGTTGCAGGCACTAAGCTACATGCCGGGAATTCAGAGGTGAATAAAATAAACAGCTTCTCCCTTCATGGAGCTTTCATTGGGCACTGCATATTCAAGTTTAATACAACCAGGAGCCATGTTGGTGTAAACAATTAGGCAGTTGGCTGCTAATCAAAAGGTTGTCAGTTCAAACCCACCCAATGTGTCTGTGGGACAGAGAGCTGGTGATCTGCTCTTGTAAAGATTACAGTCAAGAAAACCTTATGCAGCAGTTCCCGTGTGGTCTCTCTGAGCTGAAAACAACTCGATGGCACACAACATTTACTTAAAGCTTACTGTGTACCAAGCAGTAATGTAAATGCTTTACATGGACTAATGTATTTACTTATCTCGGCAGCCCTATGAGGTAGCCATATATGATTGTCCCCATTTTACAAGTTAGGAAACTGAGGCACAGGACAGTTAAGAAACTTGACCCAAGATCACACAGAATTTGCACCAGTCGGCTTACATTTCCCACAGCCAGATCACAGATTAGTCACTTGAACTGTCTACCCAAACCCTTTCCTTTTTCCCAGATAGTTGCCCCCAAACAGCAGGCAGCTAGTACACAATAATGGTTAACAGCAGCCATACTGGCTTACGTGAGGCGGCTGTATTGGTCTCAGGTTTGCTCCACCAACTCTCTGCTCCCTGATCTGCTCAGTGGTCCCGACTTTCTGACTCTCAAGTGCTGGGGGTTTTCTGAGGTACAGTGCTAGTTATCTTCCCTTTTCTGTCTGTAACCTTTCCCTGGGTGACCTCTCATCTAACGTACCCAATTCTCTCCATCACCACCATGACCCTCTGCACCTACCTTTATCTCCCACCTGAAAGAAAAAAGGCCTTCTACTCTTTTCTTCCCTCTGCTCTTTTCCTTCCCAGTACAGACTCCATACTGAAGCCAGAGTGATCTTTTTAAAACACAAATCTGATCCTGTTACCTCCTACTTTAAAAAAAAAAGAAACAGTGCCAGATAACAGGGAGTTGAGAGTCCTGGGACCACTAAACAGACTTAGCCACATCCAGTATGGGACTTCGAGGACACAAGGCTTCTAAAGAGTTAAAGTGATCTAGTTAGGACTCTATGTCCCTGTCCTTACAAAGAGACTCCTTGGTAAAGTGAGCTGCCTGATGTTAAACCTATGGCTAATGTACTCAGGCTGTCACTCTGTATCATTTCTCTTTCCCTTCTTAAACATCTAGATTTGGCCTCCTTGATCAGCATGAACTGGACAGATTTTGAATGAAACTGAGAAATATGGATTGTTGCAGTCATAGAGCACACAGTCTCCTGTTTTCAGTGTAATTCCCTAATGGTGAAAAGGCCTAGTGTCTTACCTGTCACCACCCTTCCACCAATTCCTTTCCAGAGCTCACCATAAAAAGCAATAATGAAACCTCTGATGGTATTTAGCTCTGGCAGAGTTTTTTTCTGGGTGAGAGATTGGTTCCAGGAGGGAAATTACAACTGGAAGATGTCTACCAGGGTCAGCTATTGACTGCAAAAGAAATCTGTTAAATTCCCAAATCATCCCTTAAGGAATTTCATTGAGGTCCCTGAGTGTAAGCCTCTCCATTGTATCATCCCCAGTACTTGGCAAACCATATGATTCTTAACCCTGTGGTGTCATAGTGGTAAAGGCACAGGCCCTGGAGGTGGGCACCCCTGGACTGGAATTCCAGCCTGACCCCTTACCAGCTACATGACTCTGGCAAGTCACTTATTTATGCCGTGGTTCCTTCATCCGCAAAACAGGAACAACAGAACAAACTTTATGGGCATGTGAAATGAATAAGATAATGATCGTGGGGTTGTTAACTGAAGTGTGTACTAACTGTTTGATGAGGAGCTAGTTTGCTCTGTGAACCTTCATCTGAAGTTCAACTGAAAAAAAAAAAAAAGATGAGATAAAGCTTGCAGAACAGTGTTTGGTACATAATTTGTGCTTGATGAATGGAAGTCACTGGTATCAATTCAATTTAACGTACATTTCCTGAGTGCTTATTAAGTGCCAAGCATCCTGTGTAACCAATCTACCCTATGTGGGATACAGGAATAATTTTCCCAAGAGTCCATTTTCCTTCTTGGAAAAAGACTTTTGTTTAAAAAAGGGGAAGGAGTAAAGGATGTGTGGGAAAGAGCTCTTTTGTAACTAAATACAAAAATGCACCCTGGCTTGCAACTTTACAAATCACAATGGGGCAGTACAGCATATTGATTAAAAGCATGGGAGGCAGCAGAATAATCTCGCCTCCCACCCCAAAGATGCCCAAATCCTAATCCCCAGAATTTGTGAATATGGCAAAAGGGACTTTGCAGATATGCTTAAGGTTATCCGCCTGGAGATGGGATAACCTTATCCTAAGTACCTAGGTGGGCCCAATCTAATCCCTACGAACAGTGAATCTTTCTAAACTGTGGTCACAAAGAGACGTGATAATGGAAGAATGATCTGAGAAATGCAAAGTGAAAGGGCTCCTTGGAGGATGAAGGAAGGGGGCCATGAGTCAAGAAATACAGACAGCCTCTACAAACAGGGAGGAGCCCTCAGCTGACAGTCGAACAAGAAAACAGGCATCTTAATTCTGTAACAGAATGGAACAGAATTCTGCTAACAACTTGAATGAGCAGGAAACAGATTGTCCCCTAAAGCCTCCAGAAAGGAATGCAGCCCTGCGGGCATCTTGATTTTAGCTCAGTGGGACCTACAAAATTATAACACAGTAAATATAGATTGTTGAAGCCAGCAAGTTTGTGGTAATTTGTTACAGTAGCAACAGAAAACTAATATACTCTGGTTTTAATTGTAAAAATTACAAGAGGCAGCATAGCATATTGTTTAGCAATATGGACTTGGGGGCCATTTTGCCTGAGTTTTAATCCTAGATCTATTAACTGTGTGACCCTGGGCAAGTCATTTAACTTCTCAGGGTCTCAATTTTCTCATCTATGCATACTCGTTAGGGTGAAAGACTATACTAAAATAAAAGATTTTACAGAGACCCAGTAATAATGTAGTTTAAAAACAAACATTTATTTCTCTCACAAAGTTGAAGGTGAGTGTCCCACTTTGGTGGGCACAGGAAGCTCTGTTTCTTACAAACCAGCTGGGCTGCAGCTTTACCTTTGTAAATAGGTGGTTTCCAAGGTTCCCCTGGTCAGCACTTGAGGCAGGAAACAGAAGTCCAGGGGCAGAGGTGTTCCCTTAAGAAAGGGGAGGAGAAGTTCTGTTCACATTCCAGAACAGGTTTCCCCAGGTTCTGGTGGGGCCTTGCTGTAGCTCCACAAGAGCGATCTTTTACTAAATGCGCACTGAATTGTATATGCTTTTCATATCTTATGTCAAATCCTTACAGCCCTGTATGTTAGATAAATGTTAGAAATTTTACAAATAAGAAAACCGGGGCTCTGAAAGCCTAGGTAATTCCAAATCCCATACATTTTATATTTAAGTAAAATATCTCTCTCAGTTAAATGATATTGTAAGGCAAAAAAAAACCAACCACAACAACTTAAGAACAGAAATGATCAGGAGAAAAAAAAAAAAAGATAAACAAAAGATTTAAAGAGTGATACAAATAGAACAAACATCAGACAGGACAGAAGTCAGGGTTCTGGAATTCTAGGGTAGCTCAGCCTCTAGCTGCAGGACTTGGGTAAGTTCATTCTCCTCTCTGGGCCTCAGTTTCCTCATCTGTAGAATGGGGATCTTGCACTAAATGACCCACTAAAGACTCTTCCCAAATCTGACATTATGTGATTCTATTGGGAAAATAGGAAACCCTGGTGGTGCAGTGATTAAGTGCTACAGCTGCTAACCAAAGGGTCGGTAGTTCAAATCCACCAGGCGCTCCTTGGAAACTCTATGGGGCAGTTCTACTCTATCCTGTAGAGTCGCTATGAGTCGGAATCAACTTGACGGCACTGGTTTTCTGGGATTGGGAAAGTAGTGAAGCAAAAAATATGTAAGCAGAAGAAAATAAGTAGTTTTAAAAATTGCTCCAATTAAGGAAATAGCAAGAATGGAGGAAGCCTGGTGACCTCAACAAGGAAATTGGCTGAACAGCAAGGTTCAGCAGCCAAGCTGCAATCAGACAAGCTAAGACCTGACTTGCTGGCCATGCCTGCTCTTCACATTCCTTTCAACGGCAGCCCCAGGCCTGAGCTGAAAGCAGTCACCCCTAAGTTTTGGGGGGAATCCTGGAGGTGGAGGTTAAAGGCCTGAAGATAGCTGATTCTGGCACTCCCTGACTTCAACAGCGGTAAGCTAAGTTTCAAAACAGAAACATGACAGACTTACTGGTCTGTTGGAAATGGGAGGAACCCCCGACACTATGGCCCTAAGACACCTTCCTGACGTAGAGCTGAAGCCATTCCCTAAGACCACCTTCCAGCTAAACAACAGACAAGCCTATAAAATAGACACTAACACCCAAGAGAAAAGTGCTCCTTAGAACAATCAACTATACAAGATCAAAAGGGCAACATTTACCCGAAAGCAAAGATGAGAAGACAGGAAGTAGAAGAATATCAGGATGAAAGGAGACAGGAAACCCAGGGTGGAAATGAGGAGAGTGCTGACTCATTGTAGAGAATGAAACCAAGGCCATGAAACGCTTTATGTATAAACTATCAAATGGGAATCTAATTTGCTCCATAAATGTTCACCTAAAACGCACGCGCGTGCGCGCGCGCGCACACACACACACACACACCCCCCAGCTCTTCTTTGGAAGAACTGAGTAAGAAAGGTGTGTCTAACCTGAAAAACAAATATTGCATTAGGCTGCTTGGTGCACAGGACAACAGCCAAAGACAAAGGTTCAATCTGCCTTTGGCACATGGACGATGTGACCATGAGCTTCACCAGTTACTCTACCTCTTTGCACCTGTTTTCTGATGTTGAAACACATATAATAATCTATGCCCTCTATTACACTACAAACCCAAACCCATTGCGTTGAGTCAATTCGGACTCACAGTAACCCTACAGGACAGAGTAGAACTGCTGTATAGGATTTCCAAGGAGGGGCTGGTAGATTCAAGCTGCCGACCTTTTGGTTAGCAGCTGAACTCTAGAGGAGAGGAGAAATTTTAGGATATACGGAACTCTCACTACGTATGCAGGCTGCTCTCTGGCTGCACTTACTGCTGTGGAATTGTTAACATGCTCCTTCCTGAATCAGGGCAACCCCACGCACAATGGAATGAAACGCTGCCCAGTCCTGCATCATCCCCATGATTGGCTGAGAATCGGACCACTGTGATCTATAGGGTTTTCACTGACTGATTTTCAGAATTGATCGTCAGGCCTTTCCTCCTAGTAGACTTAGTCTAGAAGCTCCGCTGAAACGTGTTCAGCATTAGGGCAACAGGCAAGGCTCCACATGGCTGTGCACGAGGTACGTTGGCTGGGCACTGAACCCAGGTCTCCCACATGGAATAGTCAAAGATGACAGCAGGGAGTTTGTTTTGATTTCTGGGTTTTCTCACCCGCGAAATTAAATATTCACTGTAAAGAAGTTCCTGACCAGGATTGACTCTGCCAGCAGCTTTTCTTCCCCACAAAGTAGCTAGCCTTTTCTTTCCAGTTTGAAGGCAGGCTTGCTGAATTTGAATTTCAAAAGACATGACTGGGTGGAGGGCCAGAAACCATCTTAAGACCTGATATCAGTTGATCTCAGTAAAAGGGAGAAGGCAGGGTTCAACCAATCATGTTAAGATTAGCCAATGGTTGATCTTCTATAGCTCTCCCTTCTCTTCTTTTTATGGAGCCCTGGTGCAGTAGTTAAGAGCTCAGCTGCTAATGAAACGGTTGGCAGCTGGAATCCACCAGTCACTCCTTAGAAACCCTATGGGGCAGTTCTACTCTGCTCTATAGGGTCACTCTGAGTTGAAACCAACTCCATGACAACTGGTTTGGTTTGGCTTCTCTTTATAAGCCTCATTATACCTAGCTTTTTCAAGCCATATGCTTTTTTGGAACCATAATGGTCTTTTATATGCATATAGTATAATTGCTGAGAATAAACCTATGTTCAAATTTTCCTGACTTTTGATTATGTTTAACAAAGGTAAGCATGCTACCACTGAACTAATGCCTCTCAGACTGTTCTAGGCCCTTATAATCAATTACCTAATTTAATCTTTGCAATAGTGAGATTAGTAGTTTCATTTAACAAATGAGGAAATTGAGGAGAGTTAAGTGAATTGCTTGCCCAGTAGAGCAGAATTTGAACTCAGGTTTGTCAAGACCCGGGCTATTTCCAGCAAGTCAATGTCTCAAAGGAGATTACTCATTGCCATTGAGTTGATCTTGACTCACGGCAACCCCACAGGGCAGAGTAGAACTGCCCCATAGGGTTTCCAAGGAGTGGCTGGTGGATTTGAACTGCCAACCTTTTGGTTAGCAGCCAAGCTCTTAACCACTGCGCCATCAGGGCTGTCAAAGAAGGTTGCATGTATGTACGAAAGTGTTTTGTGAACGATCAAGTGCTATAAAGTACAAGGCTTTATAGTCCAGACTTAATGCAGAAATTTAAGTTATCCAGGAATGACACTCTGATGGGGGAGGGACGGGCTTTTTCAGGGAGCCTCCCACTTGACAGCAATGGGCTTTTTTTTTTTTCCCCCTTTGTTCAACTGCCCACTCAATTCTTACTTAATCTGTTTATCTCTACACAGGCAAGTGATAGTTTTTTGAAGTGGTTCTTGAAACAATGGCAGTGTGGTGTAGAGAAAAGAATACTAGGCTAGGAATCAAGAGACTTTCTAGTTCCAGCTGTGCCCCTGAAACATTAATCTTGATCTTGAGAAACCACTCACCCTTTCATCTGTAAAATGAGGGGTTAGGTCAGAGTTAACTGCCAAGGTCCCTTTAGCTATGGCACTTCAGTGACTCAGGGAGTGGAAAGCACCTGGGAAGGCCATTCTAACCTCAGGCACTTCTGCTGTCCTTCCCACTGAGGGAGAGCCAGCCCACTATTAAGCCTGAGAGGTCTGGGGTCTGAAGCAAGAACTCAAATGTTTGGAACCAGAATGTCCACACATACAACTTTACAAACACATACCAGCTACAGCTGCTGCAAACCTAAGGCAGTGAGGCAGTGACTGAGTGCTTTTTGTTGTTAGCTGCCTGCCCCACGACGTTACAGCCTCAGAGGTAGGAACTGACCGTAAAGTAGGGGTAGGAGGAGGGGCATAAGATGGAGTACAGGGAAGAAACTGAAGTCTTGGATCTACCTATTTGCTACTTTTGGCTAATTCGTTGTTATTGTTGTCAGCTGCCATACGGTCACCCCCTGACTCATGGCGGCCCCATGTGTTACAGAGCAGAACAGCTCCAGAGGGTTTTCTTGGCTGTAATCTTTATGCAAGCAGATGGCCAGACATTTTCTTCTCAGAACTGTTGGGTACATTTGAACCACCAACCTTTCGGTTAGCAGCTGATCACAAACTGCTTGTGCCACCTGAAAGGAAAAAAACCTGTTGCTGTTGATTCCGACTCACAGCGACCCTATAGGACAGAGTAGAACTGCCCCATAGGGTTGCCAAGGAGCTCCTGAAGGACTCAAACCGACACCCTTTTGGTTAGCAGCAGTAGCAATTAACAACTATGCCACCAGGGTTTCCTTTGTGCCCCCCAGGGTCTTTAATATGCCGGAGTCCCTAGGTGGTGCAAACTATTAACACTTTTGGCTGCCAACCAGGTTTGAGTCCATCCAGAGGTGCCTTGGAAGAAAGGTCTGACGATTTACTTCTGAAAAAACAGCCATTGAGAACCCTATGGAGCACAGTTCTACTCTGACACACTAGACAGCCATGTTGAGGGCAACTGGTTTTTAACTGGTACGTGATATGCCCAACACCCCCTCCTTTGTACATGCCTATTTCAGCACCTATTGCCGCACCGGTTTTCCAGTAATTGTAGTAACTCGTTTATCTATAGGCTCCCCTGCCCAGTGAGCTGTTAATATACCTAGATTTACAGAAATGAATAGTTGCAAGAGGAAATACTCGTAAAGGAGACAAGAGGCTAGTTTTTACAGCTGACGGGAAACAAAAATTTTTTAAAGCAAGTTCCTGGTAAACATCTTAGAAAAGCCTGCCCACAGCCTGAGCATAGGGCCCACTACAGACTGGCTGTAATTCTTAGGCAAAGTCATTAAACTCTTTCAGAGCTACCTTACTTTGGAATTAAGCAATCTGCCCAAGAGCTAAGTGGAAATAGTACCACCTACTTCGGAGTAGGACTGGGATTCAAAGGAGATAAGAGCTCGTGAAACTAAAAGGTTTTACTTCTTCATTGGTGAGCACCCTCATTTAGAGGTAACCAAGGGCTGCTCCCCCACACCCCCACCCAGCAGCTAATTCTAGCCTCTTCCCTCTGGCCCACCTTTCTGCAGTTTGAAGTAAGGACATCTCAGAAAATAATCAGTATGGCAATATGAAATACCCACACCTGCAAGAGGGTTAGAATTTGAAATAAAAAAACCTGAGTCATGAGAAATTAGAGGAGACCAAAGTGGTATAAAATCTGGTGCACGTTTTCACAAACTTCATCTTTTGGTTTGTCTTTTCCATATTTTATTAAATTCATGTTTTGTTTTTTTTTTTTAAAAATCACAGCAACATTATCAAAGACAACATATGTACAAACATTCTATAAAAGAAAGATTACTAATATCCGCTGTAATAAGGGTGCTGTTTTTTTAATAAGGGTGAGCTGAAGAATTGACGCTGAGTTTCGGGGGCAGAGTCTGCCCTCAAACAGAAACATCTAAATTGTATTCAGGCAGCTGAAACTTTTTTTTTTTTTTTTTTTAGCTGAAACAGGATTCTTTCCTGATGACAAGCATATGTGGTGGGTAATACAAACGATGGTAAATGGGGCTACTACATAGGCCCAATTAACAAAGTCCTCTTTCCATCAGGAAGGCCATGATACAAGTGGAGCTAATCAGAGACCTTAAGGCCAAGCCAGTAAAAGCACAGTTTCTCATCTGCACCCATTGAAACCTTCAAAATCGACTCCATCACTTGCAAACAATGCTTGCCTGGGTTGTCATTCACTGGCTTCTCGTACATAACCAATGCCACCCTTTCTTTAACTCTCGGAATCAGGTGTCTTGTTGGACCGAAAGGGAGGGAATTTTAGAAAAGTTTCTAAACAGTATTTACTAAACTTGGTGGTGGGGAGGGCAAGAGATTTCGGAGAAGAAATATCTCCTTTGGGCCAAAATCAAGAAGCGTTACTCACTTCAATCTGGGACGATGCTGAAATCCGGTACCCCGCCTCACCCCCTGTCCCGCCCAGTACCTACAAGCTCGGTTCCTTATTCAACTCCCCCAGTTCCTTGATTTCCACTTTCTTGTACTTCCCCGACTTCCTCCGGTTACTGATCACCAGGACCGCCACCCCGGCGACGAGGGCAATCACGACCACCACGATGACGGCGACCAGGCCGGCCGTGAGGCGCCTCATGGAGAACCGGGGGGGCTTCTCGTCCAGGTAGTAGATGAGGGTCCGTTCCACTGCCAGAGGCTCGCCGCGCACGCGCACGTCGAAGGTATCCGGGCCGGAGAAGAGCGGCTCGCCCTTGACGTCCCTCTCAAAGTAGTAGGCGGCGTCCGCGATGTCCACGTCGCCGGGGGCCTTCTGCGACGAGTTCTGCTGCAGCTCAATCTGGATGGTGGGCTCCTCGTAGTGCACGGCCGCCACGAACCGGGGCTGCAGCAGGTAGCGCTCGCGGAAAAGGCGCCGCAGCTCAGCATCCAGGTCCGTGTGGTTGAAGGCGCGCGCGGCCGGGCGGTGGCGCAGTTCGATGAGGATGTGGTGGGTGCGCACCAGCTCGTCGCAAAGCAGGTTCTGGTCGCCCTTGTCAGTGCGGCGCACGCCCACCGAGTTGACGCACCAACACACCGACGTCTGGTTGCACTGGCGGGCCTTAAAGCGGCCCTCTCGGTCGCAATCCGGGTCATACAGGCCGTCGTTGTCCACGATCGCGTGCTCGCTCGGCCGCACCAGCCCGCGCCCCCCCTTGGGCCGTTGCATGCGCGCCTTGAGCAGCAGGCACTTGGAGGTCAGCGTGGAGCAGTTGACGTCGTGGTTCGTGCCGATCGCCTTGCACCGGCAGCGGCCGCTCTGGCTGTCCCAGCTGCACACGGTCATCTTGTTGGTGGGGCACGTGCAGCTGTCCTGCGCGGCCGCGGGGCCCGTCGCCGCTGCCAATAGCAGGAGCAGCGGCAGGAGGAGGGCCCGAGCCCGGGCCATGATGGGGCCGAGAGGCGCGGACGGGACGCGGGCAGGCGAGGCGCGGGAGCTGGCCTGGGCTCCGGCTCCGCGGTCTAGGACTGCCTCCTGGCGTCTGCCGCCCGGCCGCTCCCTGCGCCTCTTATACTCCGCCCGACCTGTCCGGCTGGTTCGGCCGCCGCCTCACGCCTGGTATCTGGGTGACACATCCTGCCGCCACCTCCCCCCGGTCCCCACGGAAGGCTGAGCCAGCCCTGCGCCGCCCGCGATAGAATCAGGGAGCGGAGGCTGGTCCCGCCCGGACCGAAAGCCAGGGAGAGGAAAACCGATACTCACCTGCAGACTGCGGGGAACCGTCCCCCGCCCGCCCGGCCACGCCTGGGGACGGACCCGCCCTCGGCGCGGCCTCCCGCCGAGGACCTCAGGCCTGGAGGCTGCTCTCTGGGGCTGGAATTCTCAGACATTTCTTTGGAAAGTATGGTTCGGACAGTCTTTTTTTTTTTTTTCCTCCAGACTTTTTCCTTCCTTTTTCTCTCTCCTTTCATAATCTCTCACCCTCCCATAGAGGTCCCTGGGTGGCGCGAACGGTTTGCTCTGGCTACTAACCAAGAGAGGTTGGCATTCAAACCTACTCAGCCGCACTGCAGAAGGAAGGCCTGGCGATCTGCTTGCGTAGAGATTATAGCCAAGAAAACACTATAGGGCAGTTTTCTCCACAGCAAGAGTTTAGTTCTTGGTTTTATACCCAACCCCCTCCTCAAGTTCTTTCACTCCCTCTCTTCTCTCCCCAGTTCATAATAGCAAACATTGATATAGTTTACATTTCATAAACATCATCTCATCCTTATGGAAGCCCTGACAGGTATGAACTACCTCTCAGGTACATTTTAGAGGTGACGCTTCTGAGACTTAGAGTCGGGCCCAAGATCACCCAGAGGGGAAAAGCTATTAAGTAAGTTTATTTCCTCAGATTCCTAGGAGGGGTCTTTGGTACCTGACGTGGCTGATTTGGGACCTTACATAAGTGTTTGTGGAAACGAAGTAGTGCAGAATCTTAAGAAAGGTCAGGGAAGCAGTTCTGTCACCATCTTATGGGTAAAACCAGATGTCCTTGTGTCCAATGTTTTAAATTTTCTGTTAATCACTTTTTTTTCTCTCCCCTTCATACACACACACACAGCCCCATTGCCGTCCAGTCAATTCCTACTCATAGCAACCCTATAGGTCAGAGTAGAACTGCTCCCATGGGGTCTTTAACCACTGTGCCACCAGGGCTCCTTACACGCACACAAACATGTAATATTTATGTATATATTGAGTGCAAGGAGAGGAAAAAGAACAAAGTCTTTAAAAGAACCAGCAAGATTATAAGTTGTTTTTACAATTTTATTCTAAAAGGCCAAATCATTGCTTGTCTTTTTCTGTGTCCCACGCAGTAGCTGAACCACTTCAAATAGTGAAAGAATGGAGTCTGTGAGAAATTGCTTGTCTGCCACTGTGTGGCTGTTTTAATGGGATGGTGGAATTGCAATCTCTTTTTGAATCATTGAGAAAGTCTGGGGTTTCAAAGCTGTGGTAAAATTAACAATAATTAAAAAAGTGGTAAAATTAACAATAATTAGCAAAGTATAATTATTCCCAACTCCTCCATCAAAGCACATTTTATATATTCAGCATTTAACGAGCACCAGCAGTAGTCAGAGGGTGCGGCTTAGCACATGAAAGCCAACCCAGCCTTGCCTCATTCATTTTCAAGCAATTCCTCAGACAGGTAGATGGAAATACCATTATTCTGCCTTTACAGGTAGAGGAAACGGAGATGTGTAAGGGACAATTTCTTACCCATAAACGTCTGGTATTATGGCCATACTCCTCTGCTCTGTTCCCACTGTCTCTGCTCAAGCCCTCCTTGGACCCATAGCCTAGTCAGGCTCCTATTCCTTTTTTCAACACTCAATCCACTCTGCTTCAGAGCAGAATTTCTAAATCACAAATCTGTGCCCATCTCTCTGCTAAACACCCTTCAAGGGGGGCTCTTGACTCTCAGGATAAAATTCATACTCCTGAATTGGCACATAAGTCCATTTACGTATGACCTTGGACAAGCTACTTCCCTGTGCCTTAGTTTCCTGTAAAATGGATAATATAAATATAATAATGGTACCTACCTTACAAGGCAGGTGTGAAAATTAACGTAGACAAACCACTGAGAACGGTATCCTAACAGCATCTACACAGAGTAAGCAGTGAGTAGATGCTTGCTGCTGTCATCAGCATATTGCTCCTGCCAACCTTTTCCAGCCTTCCTCTTGTTTTCAAGCCTTTGTAAAGTCATCTACCTGGAGTGTCCTTTTCTTCACCTATTTGGTGCGTAATTGTGTTTTCCTATTCAACTCTTATGTCACCTCCAGGAAGCCTTCCCTGATAAGTCCCTCCCTGTTGTACTAAGTGGGATACTCCCTCTTTATGCTTTTCCTAGTTCTTTGTACATACCAGAACAGCAACCACTAACTTGTCTGGGCTTGTACTCGCATCTGTAAAATTGGGACAATACTATCTATTTCATGGGTTATTCTGTGAATCAAATCTGAATTGATGAGATAATAGATGTGTACACTTTGTAAACTGTAAGACACCGTAAAATTGTTAGATTGCGTTTTTACTTTTAAATATCTATCCTGGCACAGTGGTTAAACATTTGGCTACTAATCAAAAGGTTGGCAGTTCATAGCAAGCAGCCATCTAAGATGCATCAATTGGTCTTTACCCACCTGGAGCAACAGATAATGAAGAACACCAAAGACGCGTGGTAACTATGAGCCCAAGAGACAGAAACGGCCACATATCCAGAGACTACATCAGCCTGAGACCAGAAGAACTAGATGGTACCTGGCTACAACTGATGACTGCCCTGACAGGGAACACAACAGGGAACCCCTGAGGAAGCAGGGGAGCAGTGGGATGCAGACCTCCAATTCTCATAAAAAGACCAGACTTAACGGTCTGACTAAGACTAGAAGGACTCCGGAGGTCATGGTCCCCAGACCTGTTAGCCCAAGACAGGAACCATTCCCAAAGCCAACTCTTCAGACAGGAATTGGACTGGACTATGGGATAGAGAATGATACTAGAGAGGAGTGGGCTTCTTGGATCAAGCCGACACATGAGACTATGTGGGCGGCTCCTGTCTGGAGGAGAGATGAGAGGGCAGAGGGGGTCAGAAGCTGGCCAAATGGACATGAAAATAGAGAGTGGAGAGAGGGAGTTTGCTGTCTCATTAGGGGGAGAGTAACTAGGAGTGTATAGCAGGGTGTGTATAAATTTTTATATGAGAGACTGATTTGATTTGTAAACTTTCACTTAAAGCACAATAAAAATTCAAAAAAAATGGCCAACAGTTTAAATCCACCAGCTGCTCCTTGGAAACCCTATGGGGCAGTTCTGCACTGTCCTATAGGGTCACTATGAGTTAGACCACTGGATAGCAATGGAAACGGGAATCCTGTTTTCTCACTTTTAAAGCTACTGACCATGTAGCCATCATCCTCTACAACTGACAAGAAAATAAAACAAAAACAAAACCAACTGCTGGAGAATTGATTCCAACTCCTGGCAACCTCACGTGTGTCAGAGTAAAACTGTGACCTTTTGGAAGTAGATTGCCATAGCTGTCTTCTGAGGCGCCTCTGGGTGGATTTGAACCTCCAGCCTTTGTGTTAGTAGTCAAGTGCTTAATTGTTTGTACCACCCAGGGAGAGCCACTCACTAGGTCCCAGACTGGCAAGAGGAAAGCTGATGGGGGAAGGTTCTCAGGCCTAAGGAACATATATGATGATGTTGCTGGCTACTCAGCTAGGACAGCTGCAGATGGGTGTACTTTATTCAGTCGGGCCAGTGCCCTGGAGTCTCCAAACCTCTGCCTCATACATTCATGTTAGGTGCTGGGAGGACAAGGATAGAAGGAGCATGGGGCTAAAGAGCTACTTACTAGCCCCAGCCTCTATATCCTCTGTGGGAAGACAGAGTGAACCAAAGATAATCTTAGGGACCTCCCAACCCCAAACCCCCAGCTCCCCACTTCCTTAAATTGTGTAGCTTTGCAAGACTTTCACCAACAGACATGCAAACTCTATGATGAATTCATTAAGCACAGACATAGCTCTGATTCTCCCTTCTCTCTGGATGTTTCCTGCCTAGGTCTGCAAAATATCACATGTTGGCTTTATCTCTGTTTTATTTAAATATTAATTTTAAAATATTTAACAAAATAATTCCGTGAACTTGAGTTTGCCAAGTGTATATAAGGGGCAGGAACAACATCTGAACATTGTAGCCCCCAATAAACCAAACCAAACCCAGTCAAGTTGATTCTCACTCTTAGAGACCCTATAGCCCCGGCTCTGGCATGTATTACCAGTACCAGCTCTGTGGCGTCAGTTCTGACACATGGTGGCCCCATGTGTGTCAGAGCAGAACTGTGCTCCAGAGGGCTTTCAGTGGCTAAGTTTTTGAAGGTAGATCACCAAGCATTCCTTCTGAGGTGCCACGGATTGATTTTCAGTTAACAGCTAAGCTCATTAATCATTTGCACCACCCAGAGGCTCCCTGGCATATATTAGGCACCCGATGATGGTTACTGGGTTAATTAATATTGACTTGCGCCCAGAATGTTATAGCATCAATATTCTCTCCTAGGAGTGTTCATGCATGTGAAAGCAGGACAATGAATAAGGAAGACCGAAGAAGAATCGACGCCTTTGAATTGTGGTGTTGGCAAAGAATATTGAATATACCATGGACTGCCAAAAGAACGAACAAATCTGTCTTGGAGGAAGTACAGCCAGAAAGCTCCTTAGAGGCAAGGATGGCAGGACTGCGTCTTACATGGTTTGGACATGTTGTCAGGAGGGATCAGTCCCTGGAGAAAGACATCATGCTTGGCAGAGTACAGGGTCAGCGGAAAAGAGGAAGACCCTGAACTAGGTGGATTGACACAGTGGCTAAAACAATGAGCTCGAGCATAACAACAATTGTAAGGATGGCTCAGGACCGGGCGGTGTTTCGTTCTGTTGTGCATGGGGTCACTGTGGGTCGGAACCAACTTGACGGCACCTAACAACAACAACAACAGGAGTGTTCATATTAACCATTTCAGTTCTTCTCTCTCAGTCCAGTTCTCACCACCCATGCAGCCATGTACATATATCACCACCCTGACCTACTCTGCAAACACCCAAGTACAAGGGAGACTAGGTAATGCCCTGAGTGTTGTTTTTGCTTTTATGCTGGATCCCATACTTTTGTCGTCTTGGGGCCATAGGGAGGATGAATGTGGTCTGATGCAGCCAGGAGCAGCCAGGGATTCTGTACGCAAGCAGTGTGATGTGCTTGAAAGAAAAGGGACTTTGCATCCCTTGAAACTTAGGCTCAAATCCCTGCTTTGTACTCCTCAGTGGGGTGTGGTTTTGAGCAAGTTATTTCACCCTTCTGAAAACACAGTTTTCTCAGTTGTAAAATGGGGGTAAGAATGCCTACATTCCCCCATTCTCAGAAAAGGATGATTCCCTCCTTGATATTGAAAGCATGCTTTTCCCTCCATTGAACCTCATACTTCACTAGCTCTTCTCATGCTGTTTTATAAACTGTTGTTGATTACATGATTCTCCCTGGCAACAGACCAGTGCCAACACAGCAGCTTTATATTAAAGGGTGTGATTTATAAAAACAGAATGCAGAAATAAAACTGTGCTTAAGAAAAAAGGGGAATATTTACCATCCAGATTTATTTTAAGGATTCAAGATAGTGCTTGGCACATATAGTAGGTACTCATAATCTTAGCTATCATTATCAACCATCTCAGGAATGTGAGAATGCTTTGAGATCATTAAAGGGTTCTGCACAAAGCCTGTGATAGTGGGATGGCTGAAGGTCAGGTCCCAGCAGCTGGTGCTAGAGCGGAGGGCTGTCCAAAGGCTCCCACTAACAGCCTGTTTCCTGTAACCATCCCCCAACTTCCAGGAGGCAAGGAATACCTAGAATATCTAGAAAAAGTGCATTGTTACACCCATTATCTCCCCAGGGGAGTAGGCAGAAAAGGGAATGTGTTATTATCCCTACTTTACAGATGAGGAAACAGAGGCCTTGGGAGGGGAAGGGAAGGACTTGCCCATGGTCACATGCTTATAAGTGGTGAGGCTGGACCTAGAATCCAGGTCTTCTGACAGCAACTGTGTACATAAGTTAAAGATTGGTAGAGGATTGAAGGTGCGAGAGAGGTTAGAGGCTCCTGTTCCTTGGGTTTTCCTTTCTTTTTTTGTTTTCTTTCTTTCCCCTACTTGTATGAATATTTTTAGAAAGTTCCAGTTTCTGGAAGATTGAACAAATAGCTAACTGTGTGGAGCATAACAGTGGCCCCACAACCTGAAAACCCCACAACTTATCCATTAACCACCAGTTCCTCCTTTCCTTAGCAAGTCTCCTAGGTAGTTTTGGAGTGGAAGTGGTCACAGTTGCTTCTGTTCTGCTGTAGGAAAACAGCCTGAACTTGAATTCTTCACTGCCACTTATTAGCCAGTGACCATGGGCAGGTCCTTCCCCTTGGCCTCCTTTTCTGTATAACAAGGATGCTGGTTACCTCTTATAGCTCCATGAGGATCCTGTGGCGTAGCATCTACAAAGCTGCCTGACACTGTGCTGGGAAGAGTCTTCATTCTTCTTTCTGGCTGGCCACTGTCAGCCTGTAGAGACAGTGGGCAGTGCTGGAAGAGAGTCTGTATAGCTCTTGCTCCTCAGAGGGAGGTTGGAGCCGCACAGGAACCAGAATGCAGAAATTACAGAGAAAGGTCGGCTATGGTGATGGTTAGCTCCGGAAGGAAGGAGGGCTCAAGAAAGGAAACAATGAAAGAATGAGAAGTGAGCCCAGAGACTGGGGAGTGGGTGTGTGGAAAATGGGATAAGCAAGGGGTACATAACTGTATCTTCAGTGTTTCATTTCTTTAAAAATGTGACTCAAATATTGCAAAATATTAGAATTGAAAAGAGCCAGGTGACGAGCATACACTCTGCGTTTTCTTCTTTGCTTAAAATGTTCATAGTAACACGTATACATTGCTGGTGGAAATGTCAAATGGTACAACCACTTTGGAAATCAATTTGGCACTTCCTTAAAAAGCTAGAAATGGAACTACCATACGATCCAGCAATCCCACTCCTTGGAATATATCCTAGAGAAATAAGGGCCTTTACACGAACAGATATATGCACACCCATGTTTATTGCACAACTGTTTACAATAGCAAAAAGATGGAAGCAACCAAGGTGCCCATCAATGGATGAATGGATAAATAAGTTATGGTATATTCACACAGTGGAATACTATGCATCGATAAAGAACAGTGAGGAATCTGTGAAACATTTCATAACATGGAGGAACCTGGAAGACATTATGCTGAGTGACATTAGTCAGTTGCAAAAGGACAAATATTGTATAAGACCACTGTTATAAGAACTTGAGAAATAGTTTAAACTGAGAAAAAAACATTCTTTTGTGGTTACGAGGTGGGGAGGCAGGGGGGTGGGAAAGGGGTATTCACTAATTAGATAGTAGATAAGAACTACTTTAGGTGAAGGGAAGACAGCACACGATACAGGGGAGGTCAGCACAATTGGACTAAACCAAAAGCAAAGAAGTTTCCTGAATAAGCTGAATGCTTTGAAGGCCAGCGTAGCAGGGGCAGGGGTCTGGGGACCATGGTTTCAGGGCACATCTAAGTCAATTGGCATAATAAAATCTATTAAGAAAGCATTCTGCATCCTACTTTGAAGAGTGGCATCTGGGGTCTTAAACGCTAGCAAGCAGCCATCTAAGATGCATCAATTGGCCTCAACCCACTTGGATCAAAGGAGAATGAAGAACACCAAGGACACAAGGCGATTACGAGCCCAAGAGACAGAAAGGGCTACATGAACCAGAGACTACATCATCCTGAGACCAGAAGAACTAGACGGTGCCCGGCTACAACCGATGACTGCCCTGACAGGGAGCACAACAGAGAACCCCTGAGGGAGCAGGAGAGCAGTGGGATGCAGACCCCAAATTCTCATAAGACCAGACTTGTTGGTCTGACTGAGACTAGAAGGAGACCCCGGTGGTCATGGCCCCCAGACCTTCTGTTTGCCCAGGACAGAAACCATTTCCAAAGTCAACTCTTCAGACATGGATTGGACTGGACAATGGGTTGGAGAGGGATGCTGATGAGGAGTGAGCCTCTTGGATCAGGTGGACACTTGAGACTATGTTGGCATCTCCTGCCTGGAGGGGAGATGAGAGGGTGGAGGGGGTTAGAAGCTGGCGAAATGGACAAGGAAAGAGAGAGTGGAGGGAGAGAGTGGGCTTTCTCATTAGGGGGAGAGTAATTGGGAGTGTGTAGCAAGGTGTATATGGATTTTTGTGTGAGAAACTGACTTGATTTGTAAACTTTCACTTAAAGTACAATAAAAATTATTTTAAAAATGTTCATAGTAAAAAAGTTAGATTTTGGAGGAAGTATGAGTTGGAATTGACTCAATGGCAGTGGGTTTGAGTTTTTTTTTTTTTTTGAGGTAAATTTTCTGTTTTCACTTCTACTTGTCTTTTTCTCCATTTCCATGATGTCTGTTATTAATATGAACTACCATTTACTGATCACCAACATTATGCCAGGCACATTATAAATAAATTCCCTGTGGTTCCCTCAGCAACACTACAAAATAATTGTTCTTGTTCCCATTCACCTGACGAGGAAACTGAGACTTAAGATTTTACAGCTAGAAATCAACAGAGGAAGAATTTGAACCCAGGACTGTTGACATGAACACCTACACTTTTCCATGACGCAGTTTGGTCTCTTGCTGAAGAGTCTTGAGTGAGCAAGTGTTGGTAAAAGATGTTGGGATGGTACACTGGGTGTGGTTTGAGTATGGGCCGTGTACTGATGTTTGGTCTGTTCACTTTTCTAGGAAGACAGCACATGTCTTTGTTTGTACTTGCTCATTGGGTGGGGCCTTATTCTATTTCGTGTTTTAGGAGGGGTTAGCTGTGACCTCTGTGGTTCTGTTTGGTTCTTGCAGTTTACAAGGGTTTGAAAGATGACTGTAATTTCACCTTAAAGTGGGTGTCCTGGTTTCATTTCAGTATGTCCTCTTCTTCATCACCTTGTCATGGACTGCAAACCATAAATGGCTCCCCTTTCATTCTGGTCTCTTCCTTTAGACGTACGTACTTGGCTTCTTTTCTAAGTGTTTTCACTTGGAGAAAAGCTAATAAAACACGCAATAAGTTGGTACTTATTTGTAGTTAATCTCACAGGCTCTTGAGCCTAGCACTTTCAGAGAGATTAGGCAATGAACGAGGAGGGGTTGGGAAATCTTGTCACAACATTCCTGAGGCAGTAATGTTTCTCAAACCCCACATTTATGAGTCATGGTACTTCCTTTCTCAGAGCTGGCCAGGTGATATGTGACACCCAGTGGAGGGACTGTGGAGGTGTTTTCTGATTCTAAGCACTTCCAGCTGCTCCAGAGGTGAGGGCAGGTGGTGAGGGGTCTCAAACGTGCTGCTGTCACCCTCAAACAGCTTGCCTTTCTGGGTAGTCCTGATCCAAACGATGGTTAGAATTATTGAAAGGGATCTTACCAAACCAAAAAAACCATTACCATGGAGTCGATTCTGACTTATAGCGACCCTATGGCACTGAGTAGAACTGCCCCATAGGCAGGCACATAGGCCCCATAGGCAGGCACAAGGAGCACCTGGTGGATTCAAACCACCAACCTTTTGGCTAGAAGTTGTAGCTCTTAACCACTATGCCGAGGTCATTTATTCCAGTTCCATCTAAAGAGGGGAATCCCTTCTCCTAATCCTAAACAGCTGCTTACGTACTACCTGTTATGAGGTTAGATACATTCTTCCTTCCCCACAAGACAGCCCATTCCCGTCCCAACCAGCTATACGAGTGTTCACCATAATATTTACGGAAATTTAGCGCCACTGTAATTTTCACAAACCAATCCAGATTTCTACTCTTGAAGCAATAAATAGTGTTTGTCACTTTCTACTTGACAGCGCCTTGCATATTTGAAGCCAGCTCTCCTGTTCCTCAATTCCTTCCCCTCTCCTCCTCTCTCCTTCCTGCCTGTTCCCTTGCCTTTCTCCAGGTGAAATGTCCCCATTCCTCCTTCCTGTGCCAACCTCACGGTCTGGGGTGTGGTGGTGTTTCCACCAGGTGCCTAGTCCAGCAATTGATGTTATGTAACTAGGCAGTCTAAGGAGATACCAGCAGAGGATCCTGGGGATGCTATGAAGGAGGCTTTGCTCCTGTTGTCTTGCCTCTCAACTCCTCTGCCCAGGAAGGTAGGAGTATCCAGAACTGCCCCTTAACTATTGATTGATTTTGCCTTTCCTAGTAACAGATGGTTTCTGGGCAATACTAATAATATCTACAATTTATTGAGAGCCTATTATGGGCCAGCTACTCAACATGTATTTATTCTTACAGCAGCTGTATGAGGTAGGCTTTATTATACCCACTGTATAGATAAGAAAATCGAGGGAAAAGGACACTTGGCCAAGAATATAATGCTCATAAATGGCAAAAGTGGAATTTACATTCATTTTTATCTGGTTCTGAGACTATGCTCTTTCTGTTATCTCACTTTGCTATAAATTTTTTTTTTTTTTTTGCTGTAGACCATACGAATTTCCTGAAACCCATTTTTTTTTTTTTTTTTGGGTAAATACTTATGTAACAAGTCGTTTGCCTTTTATATATGCTTCACAGGTACAGTTCAGTGACATTAGCTACATTTATTGTGTTGTTCAACCATTGCTATTACCCATTTCCAAATTTTCCCAGCACGTGTAACAGAAGTTCAGTGTCCCCTAAGCAGTGAGTTCCCCTTTTCCCCTTCCTCCCACCTGTCCCTGGTAATCGCAAATAAGCTTTGGTGTCTATACACTTGCCTATCCTATATATTTCATATAAGTGGACTCAAATAATATTTCTCCATTTGTGACTGACTTATTTCACTCAGCATGTTTTCAAGTGCACCCAAATGTCTTAAACTCCAACACATTCACTAGTGGATAAATTCAAACCACATCACAGTCTCTTCTACAACTTCTGAATCAGAACCTCAGAATAGTCTCTCAACTATATCTAAGTAATGATATGGCTTAGATTTTATTCAACAACTTACAGTTATTGATGTCTGACATCTTGGTTGAGCCTTGTCCTTTTGGAAAGGCAGAGAAGGTATTATTTGCACTGTACAGATGAAGAAAGTGCAGCCTTGTGCAGGTGAGTGATTTGTCCAAAGCAAAAGAGCAGGCCAAAAACTTCTTATCTTCCTGGTAGTAGATGCTTTACTTAGTGCTCATGCTTCCCTTCCCGTGGGTACACATACCAAGGCTTCCTCTCTGTGGCGATTTGCCCTTTTGCTCTCCCTGCCTCCGTTGCTGTTCATCTTGACACTTCATCAGTCCAGGAGCTAAGTGTGCTGAGGGGCTGGTTCTCCATCCCTACTCTCAGTAGTCATGAGTCACTAGACTTACACTGGGAATGAATGTGGAGGCGAGGAGGAGTGGGAGAGAGAGAAGTTCTGAAGTCCAGGAAGAATGAGACAGGCAAGAGAAAGGAGGCTTCATTGTTCTCTAATTCTGAGATGCATGGGTCCAAGACAAAGGGCAAGAAAGTCCCAGCTGTTCTTCTAGCCCAAGTGGGATGGGAGAAATTGGATTCATTTCTTCGGATTTTTGTGGAACGTTCTGGCTCTGTCAGCTAAACTTCAGCTATAACCTTTCAAACCATAACTGCTGGGAAAATAAGGACTGCCCTCAAAAGCTTCCAAGAACATGGAAGGCTACTGAGTGGAAGGCAACCAGGAAGCAACAGAAACTAAACTGTTCACCACCCTGAACCTCCTTTCCCCACCGTAGTGGACTGAAGAGTGTTGCTCCAAAATCCATGTCCACCCAGAACCTCAGAAAAAAAAAAAAAAATTTTTTTTTTTTTTTTAAGGTGAGCTTATTTGGAAATGGGGTCTTTGCAGATATAATTAGTCAAGGATCTCAAGGCGAAGTCATCCTGGAATTAAGGTGGGCTCTAAATCCAATGAATTGTGTCCTTATAAGAAGAGGAGGGGACACAGAAAGACACAGAAAAGAAGGACATGTGAAGACGGAGCAGAGATGGGAGTTTTGCTGCCACAAGACAAGGACTGCCAGAAGCCACCAGAAGCTAAGAGAGAGGCATGGGATGGTTTCCTCCTCAGAACCCCCAGAAAGAACCAAACTTGCCAACACCTTGATTTCACTCTTTTGGCCTCCTGAACTGTGAGAAAATAAATTTATGTTGTTTTAAGTTACTGAGTTTGTGGTAATTTGTTATGGTAGCCACAGGAAACTAATACACCCACCCACACTACTGATTTCTCACACATCCATTGAGCCATACGTCCATTCAACCAGCGAGCCATTAGTCAGTCATCATTTATTCATTTCAAACCTTTATTGACTACCATGTGGTAGGCCTGCACTACGCTGAGGGGACTCAAAGGCAATTAGAACCTAACTCCTGGTTCTGAGTAGTTCACAGCCCACACAGCAACCACCACCTAGTGGGATTTCAGTACATATTTGATGAATAAGTAACACAGAGAGACATGAATAATTAATTACAACAATAGGTTATAAACCACAGTTCCTGTCCTCTCATTAACAGAGATTATTTACCTAGAGTTGCTAACTTCATCAGGAGAAAAACTTAACTTGCTTTTAAGCTTGTCTGTTTCCTCTTTCTCTCCCTCTTTTTTTTTTTTTTTAGTTATGAATATATAGAGCTTTGGGGGGAAAAAAACAACCCAATAGATAATATTTGAGGCAAAAAAAAAAAAAAAGAACGTAAATAAATAACATTTGGGCATAAAAGACAATCTAAAGAGATAACACTTGAGGGGAAAAAATGACAACCCAAATAGATAACATAAAAGCTACTTTCCATAAAGTTGACTGACTCATGGCAACCTCATGTGTGTCAGAGTACAACTGCACTCCATACGGTTTTCAATGGCTAGAAGAATGTTAAAGCTGGAGACAACCTTCCAAGAAATTTAGCCCAGTAATTCTAATCTTTCTGAGCTAGGGAATGAATTTCTAAGGAAAACGATGGATTCTCTGTTGAAGTTCAACGCTTTCCCTTGATTGTACAAGTGCAATGACTTGTTTAAACTCACACAGCCAGTTAGTGAAAATGCTAGGATGTAAGATCTTAAAAGGAAACTCAGAAACCAGCTGCCTGAGTTCAAATCCTAACTTCACCTTTTACCAGATATTTGAGTTTTAATAAATAACCTGTCTATGCCTCTCTTTTCTCAGCAGTAAAATAAGGATAGTAATAGTAACCTACTTCATAGGATTATTGTGAAGATTATGAGGTAATACATGTTAAACACTTAGATCAAGAGTGTGAGCAAACTTTCTGTAAAAGGTCAGATAGTAATCATTTTAGGCTTTGTGGGCCAAGGGACAAAATTTGAGGCTATCATGCAGGTACTTATATAACCATTTAAAAATGTACAAACCGTTCTTAGCTCATGGGCCATACAAAAACAAACCAAAATCCACTGCCGTCTAGTCAATTCCGACTCATAGTGACCCTATAGGACAGAGTAGAACTGCCCCATAGAGTTTCCAAAGAGCACCTGGCGGATTCGAACTGCCAACCTCTTGGTTAGCAGCTGCAGCACTTAACTACTATGCCACCAGGGTTTCCATACAAAAACAGGTGGTGGTTAAAAAACCTGATTTGGCCCATGAACTCGTAGTTTGCCAACTTCGGCTCAGAGCAATACATGGCACACGATGAGCGCCCCATAGGTGTTAGCTTCTGGTACTCAAGCCATGCTCTTTTTACTGCCAAGTACATCTCCATGTAGCATAAATAACGAAGGGAAACAAGGTGTTGGCTGACCAATTAGCCAACCTGTTTGTTAAAAATAAGCCAAGGTTACTAGGGTGTACAGCCTCTTGGCTCCTCCCAGTTGTGCAAGTCTTCCCATCCATGTCCAGCGAGAGGAGGCAAAGCAGCCAAAGCCCTAATCATTTTCAGGGAAGCTTCAAGTCAGGTGCTAGCCTCATGGGGCAGAAGTGGGTGGAAGGAGCTGGCATGAGGATCACAAAGTTTGGTTTCTGGGCAGGCATAGAGACATGGAGGGAGGAAAAGAACTATCAGTTACCAGTGTTCCAGGCTCTGGAGCACCCTGCTGTCTTACAGCTGTGGGGGGCTAGGCACATCCTCTTGCCCCTATAAGAAGCCAGTTCTGCCAGGTCTGCTGCCTTCTGCCCACACTTACTGTAGAGCAGCCAGACCTGGGGCAGCTCTGGGCACAAGCTCTGCCATAGGGTTTGTGGGCTAAAAGAGCGCTCATCTATCCCCAACTGCCTCATATGCACACAGGAAAAGTAAGGTTGGGGAGAAGACTTGGCCAAGAACACATAGCAAGCAGATAGCTGCCCGGGACTAGTAACCTGGGCCCCTGCCTTCAAGCTCAATGTTTTTTTTTTTTTTTCTCCTGCCTGCATTAGTGCAGGTTTCTGTCTTTGGTGTAAATTGGAAACTACCAGGAAGAGTTGTCCAGTCCAGTCCAATTTTTTTATGATTTAAAATTTTCTAAAGTTTATTTTGTTGTTGTTGTTGAGATTATACACAGTAAAACATATACCAATTCAACAGTTTCTACATGTACCATTTAGTGACATTGATTACATGCTTCGAGTTGTTCAACCATTCTCATCCTTCTTTCCTGAGTTGTTGTTCCTCCTCCATTGACATAAATCCACTGCCCCCCATAAAGTTCCTATTTAATCTTTCAGTTGCTGTTATCCATTTGATCCTGTATAGATAGTTCCTAAAAGAGCATAAAGTTCAAGGTAGACACTTTTTACTGTTAAGCTGAACTGTTGTTTGGTTTTAAGAAGACTTCAGGGAATATTTTTGGTTTGAGGCTTAAAAATTATCTCAGGGGAGTGGTTTCAGGGATTCATCCAGCCACCATGGCTCCAGGAAGTCTGGATTCCATGAGAATTTGAAATTCTGTTCTACATTTTTCCACTTTTGATCAGGATTCTTCTATAAAATATTTAATCAAAATGTTCAGTAATGGTAACCAGGTACCATCCAGTTCTTCTGATCTCATGGCAAAGGAGACAGTTGTTCATGGAGGCAATTAGCCACAGATTCCATATTCTCCCCCTATTCCTGACACTCCTTCTTCCTCTGTTGCTCTGGGAGCCAGTCCAGTTTTTTTGATGGTCATCAGGGTGCAGACAGAGTTGACTTGGATACCATCTGTTGCAGGGTGCAGTCACTTGTTTGTCAGCAATCCCTGAGCTCCTACTATGTGTGAGGCTTTATGCTGGACACCAAAGATGAAAAAAGAGCCATTTCTGCTATTTCAAGGATCTCAACTTACAATGCAGTGTCATTATTGTTATTCATTTGTTCTTTTACTCATTTGTTCATTTATTCATCAGACATCTATAAGCATGCACTTTGTGTCAGGCATTGCAGTAGGTACTGGGAAAAAATAGTCCCTGCCTTTGTGGAATTTAAAATCTAGTGAGGGAGGTAAACAATAAACAAATACATATACACAGTTGTGTACAGGTGGATGTTTAACAAATGGTTCTCCAAGTGGAAAAAAGTTTTTTTGTTTGGAGGTGGTTTTGTTTTGGGGAGTAGCACTCAGTGATCTTCTTGTTGTAAATACTCCCACCATTGAGAATTTCAGCCAAAATGGCAGCACAGAACACCAGTTTGAGAGAGATGCACACAATTGGCTCTTGCTAGCTGTTGTGAGTTGACTCCATCACTGCATAGACACTGCAACAGATGATAACAAGAGCCTTGAGGGAAAGAAGCAAGTTAGGGGAAGGAGAGTGATGGAGGGTGTGCTATTTTAGATAGACTCGACGGCATTGGGTTACTGGGTCAGGAGTCAGGGCAAGGAAACCCTGGTGGTGTAGTGGTTAAATGCTACGGCTGCTAACCAAAGGGTCAGCAGTTCAAATCCGCCAGGCGCTGCTTGGAAACTCTATGGAGGCAGTTCTACTCTGTCCTATAGGGTCGCTATGAGTCGGAATCGACTCGACGGCACTGGGTTTGTTTGTTTGTTTTGTTTAGTCAGGGCAAGCCTTTCTGAAGAGGTAAGATTTGAATAGGGACCTGAATAAAGTGAAGAAGTCAGATATTTAGCGATGACTGAGGGGAAAAATACCCGAGAAGAGGGAACCGAAAGAGCAAAGGCCCTGAGTCAGGGATGTGCTTCGTCATCTTGTTAAGGAATTACAAGAAGGCCAGTTTGCAGTGAGCACAGAATATTAGGGAGCCCACAGAAATTGTATCTGAATTAAACAGATGTCTATGGAGCAGTAGCTGGGCAAGTGTTGGGCCCAGGCTTCCTGGAAAAGATGTTTGAAGGAATCTTAAAATATGAGTAAGGGTTAACAGTAAAGGTAGGAGGCATGGGACAGAGGTTGAAAGAGAGGGGATTGTGGGGAAAGATTGGCGTGGGCAATGTGGGGCATAATGTGGGGGCAGAATAATCTGGCTGGGTGTCGGGAGAGTGTGGTCAGTCAAGGCTGCAGAGGCAAGCAAGAGCCACATCATGAAGGAGCTAATGGCAGTTTTCAACTAGGGGACAGACATAGGTATATTTATGTTTTAGAGAGATCACTGAGGCAAACATTTAAGAAGAATAAATTTGATAAGGAGACACAGGAAGCAAAGAGGCTGCTCTGGAAGCTCCTAGTGCAGCATAGAAAGGACAAGGGTCTGATTTAGGGTAGAGAGGCGGGGGCAGAGAAGAAGGGATGGATTTTTAACAATTATCCTGTGTCTCTTTAATGATTCACATTACAGGCTTTCACGTGTGCCATCTTTCCTTATCCCTTTGTACATGGGGTCACCATGATTCGGACCAATCTGACAGCAACTAACAACAACAATAAGAAGTGTGGCAGATTAAAGATGGCTGCAAATCCTTGACACTCCTTCCATCTCTTCCCCTTGAATCTGGGCTGGTCCCACATCTCACCTATAACCAATAGAATGTGGTGGAAGTGACACAGAAGGACTTCCAAGGCTAGGTTGAAATAAACCCTGTCATTTCTGCCTCGGTCTCTTGAAACTCCTGGTTTGGGGGAAGCCAGTTGCTACGTAAAAAATATGACTACCCTAGACCACCATGCTGTGAAGAAGTCCCAACTAGCCATGTGGAGAGGCCACATGGCAAGAGTGATATCAGCCAGACCCCAGCTATTCCCAGCCATCTCAGCCCAGGTGCCAGACATGTGAGTGAAAAAACCATCTGGGGTGTCCAGCCCAGTCAAGCCTTCAGATGACTCTAGTCCCAAGTACCATGTGACCACAACTGCATGAGACCCCAAGCAAGAGCCATTCAGCTGAACCCAGCCAACACACAGAACTCTGAGATGTAATAATAAATTGTTTGAAGCCACTATGTTTTGGTTGGGATAACTTGTTATGCAACAATAGATAACTGGAACACATGGTGTTACTCCCACTTTACATGGTGAAACTAAGGCTCAGAGAAATTAGGTGGGTTTGTCCAGAGTCACATGGCTGGTAAGTGGCAGACCCAGAGCTAAAACCCAGGTGTGCTGACCTTAAGAATTGCTGTTTGGACTCTTTCCTGCTGTAATATTACCATTTCCTCCCATGGCCTGGGTCCGGAAAGGTTGGGGAGAGAGGCAGCAAGCCATCTGAGACTTTCTACCAGCCCAAAGGGGAGGTCCACTCATGCGGTTTATAGCAATCCTGTTCTTCAGGGAGTAAGAGAAGTGTGTCCCCTCCAGCTTTCCTGGCCTCCATCCTGATGCCCAAGGTGCCCCCTCCTGGCATGTCCCCATGTTCTCCCTCTCCCCATTCAAGCCATAATCTCAATCAGCTGTCCCCTTGGAAAGAAACATATGTTAAGCATCATCTGATTCAATATTTTTACCTGGTGTTTACCCATACAGTCTGCACAACAGTCTGTCTGCCACAACTGGAAGCTGATCTGAGGCTCAGAGAGGGGACAACCCTTACCCAGACTTACACAACAATGAGTTTCAGAGCTGGGATTCCAACCCAGGTTGGTCTACTCTAAAATCTCACTCTTTCCATTGGAAAAAGGAGCTAGTGTTATGCACTGACGGGGTTGTGGTTGGATTTGGGGCAGCTAACACTCGCAGACATGCTAGCACAGTGCCTAGTATATCATACCCTACTTTCCCTCCACCTCTGCTCCATCATAGAAATTCATGACCTGCCAGAGGGCAAGGGCCATCCTTGAGTAGAAAAATAATACTCAACGTTTATTGAACACCCAACGTTTATTGTGCTCTAGGCTCACAAATACTCTATGAATTAGAGATTATTATTAGCTCCACTCTGCAGATACGAAGCTGAGGCTCAGACTGGTAGGTAACACTCAAGGTCACACAGCTGGAAAGTGATGGAGTTAGGATCCAAAACCTGCTCTGTTTGACTCCAAAGGCCGTACTTTTGTGTGCGTGTGTGTGTGTGAAAATATGCACAGTAAAAGATACACCATGTCGACAATTTCTACATGTATAATCCAGTGATATTGATTCATTCAAGTTGTGCAATCCTTTTCCAAATTATTCCACCATCTTCAACATAAACTTACTGCCCCCTAAGCTTCTCATCTAACCTTTCAAGTTTCCAAAGCCCATGCTTTTAAACAGTAAAGGCTGCCTACGCCCCTGAACAAGGAGCTCCTATGCTGGGTTCACACTGGGCAGGCTGCCTGTTCGAGCATGACTGGGCAGGCTGATTAATGAGGGGACTGACCTGGGGAAGGAATGAGGTCACATTCCAGGAGCCTGAGGCAAGGCAGTCCAGGTATCACTTCAAAAGACTGGCTCTCTTGGAAAAAAACCAGCAGAGCTGGATACCTGTGCCAAATAAGAAAACTGGATACACAAAAGGGAAATCAGAACTAAGTAAAATATTCAACCTTTCAGGGTCATAAGCCTAAAGGGACCTAAAGGGACCCATTGACTACCCTACCTAGCATGAGGCTGGGCTCTCCCACAACCTCTCCCTTCCTCTCCTCTTTCCTTCCTTCTACAAAGATGTATTAAGCACTTACCAGGCCCTGTCTAGGTACTAGGGATAAAACAATGAACAAGAGAGATAAGTTCCTTGCCCTCTTGGAGCTTACATTCCAGTAATAATTGGGGGATTTGACCTACGATAAGAACTTGTGAAGGGCCTTATAAGCCATGTTGAGGAGTTTGAACTTTATCTGGTAGGTAAAAGAGAACTTTAATGCACTCAGCTGCTAACTGAAAAGGTGGAGGTTCAAGTCCACCCAGAGGTGCCTTGAAAGAAAGGCCTAGGGGTCAACTTTCCAAAAAATTAGCCAATGAAAACCCTGTGCCACTATCGACAGTTCTGATCAGGACCACAATAGATGAACCCTGATAGAATGGGAGAAAAACCTGGAAAAGAACTTCAAATTCCTAAAGAACAAAAATGAAGACAGACTTACTGGACTGAGACTGGAGGACTCCCCAAGGCTATTACCCTGAGAGATTCTAAACTTCGAACCAAAATTAGCCCCTGAGATCACCTTTTAGCTAAATAACTGATTGGCTCACAAAATAAGGAATATCACCCATGAGTGCTGTGCTCCTTTAAAAAATCATCTATATGAGACCAAATTACTTTAAACAATTACTTTGAAACAAAGTAAGATTGTAAGAGGGTAGGGAAACTAGATTAACGGAAACAAAAAATCAGAACGGAAATGTTGAGAATGTCATGGATGTGAAGAATGTAACCAACGTCACTGAACAATCTGTGTAGAAATTGTTGACTGGGAACCTAAACTTCTGTGTAAACCTTCACCAAAAACACAAGAAAATATCATTAAAAAAACAGAACAAAACAAAACCCTATGGAGCACAATTCTACTCTGACACACATGTGGTCGCCATGAGTTAGAATAGACTACATGGCAACTAGTTTTGTTTTTTTATGTTTATTATGTATACTAAAGATAACATTCTGAATTGTCTTTTATGTCACAGTTTCCCTGTCGCCCATAGCTGGATAGCAAACTGAGCTACCATGTAAGAAGTCTAACTACTTTGTTAGATCCCGTGGAAAGGCCTTGAGACTACAGAGAAGGAGAGGGGCCCAGCTGAGCCCAGCCTTCCAGCTGTCACCACCAAGGTGCCAAATATGTGCCTGATGACATTCCAGGACCCTCAGACCAGCCTAGCTGCCAACTGAATACCACTGAGCAACTCCAGTTGACAACATGTGAAGCAGAAAGACCTCCCAGCTGAGCCCTGCTTATATTCATGACCTACGAAAGGTAACATGCAGTAAAATGATTATATCTTCAAGCCACTAAGTTTGGGGTCATTTGTTATGCAGCCATAGATAAACAGAACAGACTCATTCATTGGCACTCAAGGAACATAAGAGTTGGTAAGCCCCTGCATATTCTGAAAGCCTCTTCAGGTGATCCCTACAGAGGCCACCATGGCTAAGTCTCCAACACCCCTTCCACCCCAATCGATAGGTCTAAGTAAACCAGGTAATACCATCCCCCTTCCCAGTGACTGTGCCAGTTGTATATGGGGAGGCTCAAGATTATGTGGCCAGTGAGTCATTAGGAGAGGCTCCTGGTGACTCCGGTAAAGAATTTTTCATGAATAGCTAGCCTCTTTCTCTTCCTCACTGTATGTGAAAAAAACATATGTACTGATTGCTGTTGGCAGCCACCATGAGAACACAAGAGGAACCAGACTTTGGCTGAGGCCGATGCTATGGAAGGCAGAGAAGAGAGATGGCAGGAACCCAGAGCCACAACGACATCAAATTGCTAACCCAGTCAACCTTGAAATCCGTTCTGCTGTCCATCTACTATGTGAACTACTTTGTTTGCTCCTAGTGTAGGGCAGTTTGTGTTAGGATTTGTTGCTTCCTGCTCAAGGCAACTGTATTAATATTCTAATTCCTTTCTCTGAAATACAGATGTTTTGTTGGTAAACTCAATTTCTTCAGTTCTAGCTTATCCAAAAATCAACCCATGCTCTCCTGATGTATTTAAAGCTTTAGAATGGAGAACGGAGGAGAATTAATTTGGATCCAACTGTTATTAAAACCATAAATTTTACTTAGTACTTAAAATCTATGAAATCATTGACCTTCAAATAGTAAAAAGGTACTACAAATGAGTACTAATAATTATTATAAGCAGCATAACAAATATCATTGAGGATTTACAATATCCCAAGCATTGTTTTGAATGCTACATGAATCACCTTATTTAAATCCCACAATAATTCCATGTGATTAGAGATATTTTAATCCCCATTTTACAGAGTAAAATTGAGATAGGGAAAAATTAAGTTAATTTTCCTAGATCATACAGCAGTAAGTGGTAAAATTGGAATTTAAACTAAGAAAGCCTCACTCCAGAGCCCTATCTCTGAACTACTATTCTAGCCTAAGAAAGTAGCATCGAAAGAAAAAATAAAATGTTTCATAGATTTGTCAGTAACAAAGGAGGACTCTCAAATGGGGTAGATTTGGGTAGGGGTAAGTGGATCAACCATTAGGTGAAGAAAGAACAAGGTACAAGTGGACCCTCAACATCTTACATGCCCATGAGCATTACTTACTGATGTTTTATAAATAGCTACTATTATATATAGGAAATCCTGGTGGTGTAGTGGCTAAGTGCTATAGCTGCTAACTGAAGGGCTGGCAGTTCGAATTCACCAGGTGCTCCTTGGAAACTCTGTGGGGTAGTTCTACTCTGTCCTCTAGGGTTGCTATAAGTCAGAATCGACTTGATGGCAATGGGTTTGGTTTTTGGTATTACGTATTTACATGTATATATATGTGTGTGTATTGGAAACCCTGGTGGCATAGCGGTTAAGAGTTATGGTTGCTAACCAAAGAGGTCACAGTCTGAATCCTTGGAAAACCTACGGGTCAGTTCTACTCTGTCCTATAGGGTCACTATGAGTTGGAATCAACTCGATGGCAATGGATATGTGTGTTTATGTGTACACACACACCAGTTGCTGCCAAGTTGATTCTGACATATGGCGACTCCTTGTGTGTCACAGTAGGATTGTGCTCCATAGGGTTTTCGATGGCTGATTTTGTAAAAAGTAGATTGCCAGGTCTTTCTTTCAAGGCTACTCTGGGCAAACTCGAATCTTCCAACCTTTTGGTTAGCAGCTGAGTATATTAACTGTTTGCAGCCCCCTCCATTGCCATTGAGTTGATTCTGACTGATTGTACCACCCAGGTGTATATATATATATATATATATATACATATACATATATACATATACATATACATATATGTATATGGAAACCCTGGTGGCGTAGTGGTTAAGTGATACAGCTGCTAACCCAAGGGTCGGCAGTTCAAATCCACCAAGCACTCCTTGGAAACTCTACGGGGCAGTTCTCCTCTATCTTATAGGGTCACTGTGAGAATTGATTTCTTATTAACTCTCCTTCTCTATGTGACTTTGATTCTTGCAAACTTTAGCATTGATGGCCAAGGTAGTATATTTTAGGGAAAAATGTGACCCTAAACAACAGGTGCTAAAACCTAGCCCCAGAGCAGGTGGCTGTCCCTTGGCCAGCCCCAGTCTCTCCCTCTGGCTTTGCTCCATCTTGGCCATCACTGAACTCAATATGATAACACTTTCAATTAAGTCAGCTCTTTGCGTCAAGATGAAGAAGGGCTGGAAATCCTGAATGGACTCTGCATTCATTTGAGACAAGACCTTGGTCCCGCCAATGTCACTATTCCCTCCCTTTGTAGGAAAAGAGCTTCTGACAGATTGATTTTGTGCCAGAGACTAAGCATTTCTGTGTTAAGCACTACTTGCAATTCAGACTCTTTCTTCAGAGAAGCAAAATTTTTGGCAGTATCAACAGGCTTTTCACACAGACCCAATCCCCACAGGTGAAGTTGTCAGGCCAAAACCTAGGAGAAGTAAGCCTGTATTCAAAACAGACCCACCCAACAGCTTTACGGGAAATGTAACTTCTCTGGGATTCGGACTGTTCTGAGGGTTGGGCAGTAGGTAACCTCAGAACAAAGGTCACTCCCAAATCCTTGAGGATATTGAGCCTCTCATTCATCCTATGGCCTTGGCCAGGTGTGCTCCAGCCTCTTCAAAGTCAAGTACTCTGGGGAATGATGCTCCTTATTGGAGACAGGCACCAGTGATTGAGAAGTGCCGATCCCTTAGAAGAATTTGGTTCCATTCAAGGATGCTGAGGAAAATTAGTTTTTTAGAATGTGATGGATATTTCCACATGATATCCAGGCCTGCCAGCAACTTTATATTTACCAGTATATCCACTCCCTACAAAATAAATCACAAGACTGATTTGTTTCTCCGACGTCAGAGAAACTTTCCTCCAACTAATGTCTGTACTCTCCTTATTTCAAGCTGTTCCTGTAATATTTTTCCCATCTTTTCCTTCATGCATTCATTTACCTATTTATTCAGCAGATTCACTCATTTCATAGACAGTGACTATAATGTACTGGGCACTGGGCAAGCTATGGAGGATACAAGGGCAAACAAAACAGATGTAGTCCTGCCATTATGGAGCTCAGCAGGGAAGATAGACAAGATCCTGGAGTCAAACCAGAAACCAAACCCAGTGCCGTCGAGTCGGACTCATAGCGACCCTATAGGACAGAGTAGAACTTCCCCATAGAGTTTCCAAGGAGCGCTTGGCAGATTCTAACTGCCGACCCTTTGGTTAGCAGCTGTAGCACTTAACCACTACGCCACCAGGGTTTCTGATCCTGGAGTATGGTGGGTGTAATTGGTAATGCAAAAGCCCAGAATGATATAGGAATTCTCAGAAAGGGCTGGGAATTAGGTAAGACACCTGAACAGACTGTGAATCAGGGAAATTCTTCTTAAAAAAGTGAAGTCTAACCCAAGACCTTAAGGATGAGCAATACCAGACCAGAGAAGGAGGGAGAGAAGAGTAATTCAGGCTATGGCAGTTGTGGTTTATTCGTGCTTCGTATCTACTCCAACCTCCTTCTAGTGTGCAGTCTGGAAAGCTAAAAACCACAATTCCCAGAAGGCTTTGCCATATGAGTTCTGGCTGTGAATTAGCCCTACCAGTCAGATGCACTCATGCAGGATTTGAAAGGTGGAAGAATTGAGGTGGCCTTGCCTCCCTGCTATTGTGGCTTCCGCTGGCAAGTAGCAAGAGGTAGCCCTTGACTGTGGTGTCTTCCCAGTAATTCTAGCTTCTAGGTAATGGCTATTTGATGATTTGGGTGGTTTCCTGGTCCTGGCAGACAGCAGCTGTAGGGGATAGTGTCCCATTCTGGCCAGCAGAAGTTATAGAAGTTCCTGTGGTGACCAGAGCTGTTATGTGACTCTTGAAGTTGTACTTAGAGTCTTATTTTCCAGGCTTGACATTGCTTCTGAAAGCATTTAATGCCCTGTAATAATTCCCTTCCTGATTAGTCTAACTAGGGTGGATTCTGATTTCTGCAACTGAGTCCTAACCAAGATACAGGTCATGGGAACGATACACATGAATGTTCACTAGGAACAAAGCTGGTAGCATTTCAAGGAAGTCCAATGTGGCTAGAGTCCAATGTAGTTCAGGGGAAGAAAGACTGGAGGTGGCAAGAAAGCTCTAGATTATGGAAAGCCTCATGAATCAGGATGAAAGTCTATATTTTATTGTAAGGACAATTCTAGGGCTTTAAGCAGTTTAACCCCAGGACCAGATTTGTAGTTTTTAGAAAGATATTGCCTACTAAATGGAGAAGAGATTGAAGGCCAGATGGACACACAGATACCAGTTGGAACATGTTGTGTTAGTCTTGGATTTAAAACATGCCTCATACTTCAATACTTAGGTCCATGCTGAAATACTGGAAATTAAAATAAAAACAGTCTTAAAATTATTTGTGTACAAATTAAATCTTCCCTACTCCCTCTTATATTTTATTTCAAATGGGAGTGGCCACTATTCTGACCACCAGCTTACAGTATTTCTCAGCTCCCTTGATGTGCCCTTCGACTGAAGGTCACAGCCTATTATGAGGTCATGAGGCTCTCTCCACATAATTTGTTTCCTCTCCTCTCCTTTTCCTACCATTACAATAACTGCCCCTCCCCTTGTCCCTTCATCCCTAGAGTGGCAATATCTCTCAAGCTGTAACTAACTCTGGGGTTATGTGCTACCCCTTTGTCTTAGTCATCTAGTGCTGCCATAAGAGAAATACCACAAGTGGGTGGCTTTAACAAAGAGAAATTTATTTTCTCACAGCCTAGTAGGTTACAAGTCTAAATTCAGGGCATCGGCTCCAGGGGAAGGCCTCTGTCTCTGACAGCTGTGGAGGAAGGTCTTTGTCTTCAGTCTTTCCCTGGTTGAGGGGCTTCTCAGGTGCAGGGATCCCAAGTCCAAAGACACACACTGCTCCCAGTGCTTCTTTCTTGGTAGTCTGAGGTCCCCAGCTCTCTGCTTGCTTCCCTTTCCTTTTATCTCTCAAGAGATAAAAGGTGGTGCAGGCCACACACCAGGGAAACTCCCTTTACATTGGATCGGGGAGGTGACCTGAGTAAGGGTGCTGTTACAATCCCACCCTAATCCTCTTTAGCATAAAATTACAAACACAAAATTGAGGACAGGCACACAATACTAGAAATCATGGCCAACCAAGCTGACACATATTTTTGGGGGGACACAATTCAACCCATGATACCCTTGTTCCCTTGTGTTTACCCTTCACCTAGCCCAAATCTTTGTAAATAGTCCTTTTGTTAAGCAATCATCAAATTACTCACTTCAGGTGTTGGGATCCTAACTACTAGGACCCTAATGAATACATAGAGTCATTTGTCTTGTAGAATTTTCCACATTCTGAGTTTGGCTGAATGTCTCTTTGAGATGTCATTTAAGATATTTCACTATCTGCCATAGACTTGTTGAGATTCAGATTAAATTTTTTTAGGGGGAGAAAGGCAACAATATTTCATAGGTGGCTGCTGTGTACTTCCTATGGCATCTCATTAGGAGTCACATAATGTCTGGTTGTCTGACTTTCAGTGATATAAAGACTAATCAATGAGTGCAGGTATTTCAGCCTTATTGATCCATTATAAAGTTCCCCATTGATTTTTTGCAGCCATTGATGATTGTTGACTAGATTGATGATTGTTGACTAGGGAGTTCAAAATGATGATTTTCTAATTCTCTCCTTCCTGCTATACTTGTTAGCTGGGATTTTTCAGTAATGAAGAACTTGCCCCTATCAACTAAGGAGCTAATTTTAAGATTTTCTTTGTCTAGTTTTCTGTAATTTCATTACAATGTGACACGATAGGACTAGACCCAGAGACCTCAGAACTCTATCTGTATTGCCCAGTGCTGTCGAGTCAATTCCAACTCACAGCGACCCTATAAGACAGAGTAGAACCCCCTTGCATATATGCTATGGTTGTCAAGTATTTTTTATTCTATATGTTATTGTTTTTATTTCAGTGTTCACTTAAATAGTAAGTGAAAAATGCTACCCACAAATTTCTCTTTGTCTTTACTCTTCATACTTTCTTCTGTTTCTGCCTTCCAACCTGGGAGGGAGAGCACCTTTTAGGATTTCCAGCCCTAAAATGCCCGACTACAGCGTGGTCAAATCCTTTTTTCCCATAGAGGGCAAAACATTGTCTGATGAGGCCCAGAGACTCCGTTTATGTTCTTCATTCGTTTATTTGCCTCTTTAGGGGCTTTAACCAAGCTGTCCTAAATGAGATTCCCTTCACCCTTCCCTTCCATTACAGCCAGAACACGCTTAAAACAGCCGGTCCGGCATTTATATAGCTCCAAAAAAAATTTTTTTTTTTTTTTACCTGTAGTCCCTGGCAATTATCCAAGATCTCATTTATTAAACTGAAGAATTAAAAGAAAATTCCTACTGGGATAATCTGGAAAGGTGTTCTGGAAGAAAAAAAAAGGGTGACGTGTAATTAGAACCTTAAAAGATGCATAAAATTTCAGCAGGTAGAGAGAAGGATATCCCAGGCTAATGGAACAGGAGGAAGAGGAAAAACCCTGCTGGTTGCCAGCCAAGAGTCAATGCTCTCCTATCAGAAGTGCAACTTTGTTTAGGGCAGTAAAGGGTACAACTAAAAAAATAATAATGATAAATATATATGTATATGGAAACCCTGGTGGCCTAGTGGTTAAGAGCTATGGCTGCTAACAAAAAGGTTGGCAGTTTGAATCCACCAGGTGCTCCTTGGAAACTCTATGAGGCAGTTCTACTCTGTCCTATAGAGTCGCTATGAGTCAGAATCGACTCAATGGTAACGGGTTTGGTTTCATATATATATACATACACACACGCATAATATTTTTACACAAATAACATGTACCTTCTACATTTGTTTGTCAACTGTGCCCACCCTGCAAGGTATTTTCCTAAATGCTACTACGCCAAGTTTTTAAACACTGCTATGAAAAAACAATTAGCATAGCACTCTTACGGAAGTACCTTACTGTGAGGGTGGGGGAAGGTAAAGCTGGCAAACAAATGTAGAAGGCATGGGTTATTTTGGGTAAAAACACAGTGTGTGTGTGTACCTATATACATATGTTTCCCAGCCTCTTATTCAGGTAGAAGTGCCCACAAATCATTTTTCTGAAACCCTAATCTGATGGTGTTAATTAAATACTCGCCTCTTTAAAATCCTCCTGTTTACTTTGTTTGTATATTCTTCCTTGCAGACTTTCTCTGACACTTCAGTCTCAGATATAAGCCTCCATATGACTTTAACCACCACATTAGCTAAGACTTGGATTAGCTGCAAATAACAAAAACACTCAATCAAGTTTTACAGTTAGGAGTTCCCTCGCCGCCCATCATACATGCACAAAGAAGTCTAGAGTTACTAATTCAGTGGCTCAAAAATGTCAGGGCCAACAACAGTACAATTTTTCTGGCACCTCCCTCGTGGTTGCAAGGTGGCTAGTACTGCTCCATCCACCATATCTATATTCCAGGAAGAAAGTAGAACGAAGAGAAAAAGAGGTGGTGACAACATTTATATCAAGAATGTGAACCTTGCCCAGAAATCTCCATTATTCTCTTGCTTACATCTCATTGGCCACCTCTGTCTGAATGTTGTTGTTAGGTGCCTTCGAGTCAGTACCAACTCGTAGTAACGCTATGTACAACAGAATGAAACACTGCCCCGTCCTGCGCCATTCTCACAATTGTTGTTATGCTTGAGCCCATTGTCGTACCGTGTCAGTCCGTCTCTTTGAGGGTCTTCCTTTTTTTTTTGTTAACTCTCTACTTTACCAAGCATGATGTCCTTCTCCAGGGACTGATCCTTCCTGATAACACGTCCAAAGTATGCAAGACATGATTAGATTAGGGTTTTGGAAAAATCATTTGTGGGTATTTTGGAGGATGAGTTAGACAAACAGGAATATGGGATAAGAGAGAGGGGCAAGATGGCGGCATGAAAAACCAGCGAGGAGGAATAGTGCAATCATCTAGGTGAAAGTGGATGACGGAGCAGGTGCAGCAAAATGGGACAAAGAGAAGTGGGGTCAAAAGACAGGGAGGTAGAAGCAAAGCTTGATTAGTTCGTGTTATCTCATCCATTCCCGTGGATATAAATACTGTCTTTTGATAATAACCCCCAAACTTATATTTTCAGCTCAGATCTCACCTCTGGGCTCTCAAATCCAATTGTCTCCATGGCTTCTCCACTGCATCACAGATACCTTAGCCTTCATATGTCAAACAAAAGTCTAGGTTAATTCTCATCTGATCCCTCCTGTCTAGTCTTTCTCATTTTAGTGACAACACTATCCACACAGCTGAGTGAGCCAAAAACCTAGTGCCATGGATTGAATTGTGTCCCCCAAAAATATGTGTTGACTTGGTTAAGTGCTGATTCCCCGTAGTGTACGGTTGTCCTCAATTTTGTAATTGTAATTTTTATGTTGAGAAGATTAGATGGAATTGTAACACCACCCTTACTCAGGTCATCTTCTGTAGGTGGGTGAGTGGGTGGGTGGGTGGGTGGATGGATGGGTGGGTGGATGGATGGATGGATGATGGATGGATGGATGGATGGATGGATGGATGGATGGATGGATGGATGGATGGATGGATGGATGGATGGATGGATGGTAGGTAGATGCATTGGCCCACATCATCAGGTCCTTATACAGAGAGTCCAGGACTTCAAGCCAGACTTCTGACCACTCTTTCCATGTGTCTCTTGGATTGAAAGACCAGTTCCCCAACTTCCCACTTTCCCAAATGCCATTCACCCTGGAAAGCTTTCTCAAAGGGTAATTATGTGCCTTGAGAACTCTCAGCTGTTCAGATATGAGGATATGCTTTCTAAGGTGTGCAGAGTAGCAATTTGTCCTGTAGGTTTCACAGTGCCCAGTGCTCTGTAGAACCAGCTAATTAAAGGTCATATTACAATTGCAGAAAATGATAAGGCAGCAGTTTGATCAGATTCTCACTGTGGAATTGTTTTGTTCCTTGCATTTTCTGCTCAAAAGTTCTAGGAAAAGAACTCAGTATCCTGGCTTTTAACGTGGGTTCTATTTTTATATTTAAGTCAATTTCCTTTTGAGGCCAGAATCCAAAGGCCTGATCAACACTTTGATGTCTACTCAGTATTTCAGACTTAACCTTTCCAAAATGAACTCTTGATTTCTACCTCCATGCTTCTCCCCTTAGCTTCTTATATTGGTAAATGGTAACACCATCTTCCAATTTTTTGTAGCATCCTTGATTCTTCTTTTTTGTCGTACCGCACATTTGCTCCATCAGCAAATCTCATCCCCTATATCCTTGCAATATGTCCAGAATCTGAGCTTTTTCTCATCACCTCCATAGCTACTACCTTTTTTCAAACCACCATCATCTTTGCCTGGACTATTTTGAAAGCTTCTCTGGTCTCTCTGCTTCCACTCTTATCCATGGTATTAGGTAGTATATGTACATATGTACGTATATACAGATATACATACGTACATATTCAGTTACTCTAACAGAGACCAAATAAAGAGTGGCTTAAACAAGACAGGCTAATTTCTCACTCATGTAGCAACTTGGATACGAGCAGTCTGGGGCTTGTGCAGCTCACAGTGTCAGGATCCTTCTTTTGGTGGCCCCAACAGAGCCATTTCCTTGCTCACATGACCTAGTGCTACTCAACACCATGTCTGTGTTTTGTCCAGTAGTGAGAAAGAAACAGAGAAGGGAAGGGCATTTCCCTTTTCTTTGTATGACCCCCAAATTGTGCCCATCACTTCCTTTTTACATTACAATGGTCAGAATTTAGTCAAAGAGCTATACCTAGCCACATGGAAGGCGGAGAAACAGAGCCTTTATTCTCGGCAGCCAGATGTCCAGAGTTCATGAGCTCTGTTGCTGCAGAAAAAGGGTTAAATGGGATATTGGGGTTTCTGTTATCCATATCCAGAGTCCCTCGGTTGTGCAAATGGTTAAGTGCTTTGCTGCTGACTGAAAAGTTGGAGGCTCAAGTCAACCCAGAGGGACCTTAGAAGAAAGGCCTGCTGATCTACTTCCCAAAAAATCAGCCGTTGAAAATCCTATGGCACACACAGCTCCACTCTGACACACATGGAGTTGCTATGAGTTGGAATTGACTCAACAGCAGCTGGTTTGGTTCTTTTGGTTTTGTTACCCTCATATTTCTATGCTCTGTTTTCCCTACAGTAGCCAAAGTGAGCGTTGTAAAGCAGAGGTCAGGGCATGTCACTCCATGAACGACACGACAGAACCGAATAAATACTTGACTTGTAAATCCCAGGTCGTGAGAATTAGGCCTGTAGTCACTGTCTGTACCAGCTGGAAGGTTTCAGGGAATATTTGGCCTAATGGTCTTCAAGATGTATTAGACAAAAAAAAAAAAAATTAGAGAAAGTCCCATAAAGAATCTTAGTATGTAAAACGAACTAAAGTCAGCTGTTCTGGTTGAAATCAGGGGCGGCTCAAGGACTCATTTGCTTTCTCTTTCCTGCCTTAACCCAAACCCAATGCAGACTCTGAGTAACATCCCCAGGATGCTTTGGACCACAGTTTGAGAACAACTGATCTTAGCAGAGCCTCTTCATTTTCTAGATGGGGAGACTGAGGCTCAGGAAACAACTGGAATTACCATTTATTGAGCATGGCTCTGAGCTAAGTGCTTCACACCCATGAGATAACTTGCTCAAAATCACACGGCAAGCCAAGCTGCTAGTTTCTTGCTCAGTGCTTCTCAGCTAGAAAGATGAATTCCCCTCCAGCTGAGAAGAGTCTGACCTGAGGCCACTCTTCTGAATTTATGCCAGCCATGTTTCAGTGTCTCCAAACTGATAGTACGTTTTTCTTTTGTGAGGAGAGAAGTAAAGGGAATGTTGGAAAGAGTCCCTTGCTTGAGCCAAGCTAGCTCTGAAAACTTGAGCGAGTTTTTTATTTACTCTGACAATATCTACTTTGAAGGGTTGCTGTAGAGCTCTGAATGAGACAAGTTCTGAAAACAACAATAGAGAGACAAAAGGGATGGCTTTTGCTGTGGTGGGCAGTGCGTTGTGCTGCACTTTTGTACCCTTGAGGGGTTCACCAGCTAAAGGTGGACGCAGAACAGAAATGAGAGCTGAGAATACCTGGTGCCTGGCCTAGAACCTGAGGAGCAATGCAAACAGTGCATGGTGCAGGAGGTCCCACAGCTAAGGCCAAGACAGCAAGTCTCCTGCAGGAGGGGATACTGACATGTCCACCAAGAATGGAATGCAGAGACCTGAAGGTTAGAAGGAACTGAACATCAGGGGTAACCGAAACTGGAGGCTGTGTGCTGTAGGACCGGGCTTCTCAAGCATAAATGGGAATTTGCATCACCTGGGGATCTTGCTACAGGTCCTTGAGTGGAGCAAACAGTTTGCACTCGACTGGTGACCAAAAGGTTGGTGGTTCAAACCCACCCAGCAACACCGCAGAAGAAAAGGCTTGGTGATCTGCTTTGGTAAAGATTACAGCCAAGAAAACCATATGGATGAACAACTACCTCTTTTGCCATGAGACCAGAAGAATAAATGGTGCCCAGCTACCATTACTGAGCATTTGATTAAAGATTCTGTAGAAGAATTCTGACCAAAGGGGGGAAAATGCAGAACAGAACTTCAAATTATCATGGAATCCAGATTTTCTGGAGCCATGAAGGCTGGATGAGCCCCTAAAACTATTGCCCTAAGATGATCTTTAAACCTTAAGCCAAAAATATCCCCTGAAGTCTTCCTAAAACCAAGTAACAGTTTTGTTTAACTAGTAAATAATGTCTACCTTGAGCAATATGCTCTTTTAAGATCTATCTATATGGGATCAAATTGACAACAGCAACTCGAAAAAATAGATAGGAACCTTAGGGGGCAGTGAATTTATATCAAGGAGGAGGAACAACTCAGAAAAGGATGCTGATAGTTGTTGCGCAACTCAAAGAATGTAATCAGTGTCACTGAACTGTACATGTAGAAACAAATTGTTGTATTTTTTGCTGCATATATTCTCAACCACAACAAAATAAAAAAGGAAACCCTGGTGGTGTAGTGGTTAAGAGCTACAGCTGCTAGCCAAAAAGTTGGCAGTTCGAATCCACCAGGCGCTCCTTGGAAACCCTATGGGGCACTTCTACTCTGTCCTACAGGGTCGCTATGAGTCAGGATCGACTCGATGGCAATGGGTTTGTTTTTTGTTTTGGTTTTATTAAAAACAAAATTCCATGGAGCAGTTCTACTCTATAACACATGGGTTCGCCATGAGCCACAATAAAGTCAAAGGCACAAGACAACAATTGGGATCTTATTAAAATGCAGATTCTGATTCAAGAGGCCTGGGGAAGGGTCTGAGATTCCTCAGTTTTAACAATTTCTGGGTGACGCTGAAGCTGCTGGTCCTGCTAACACTTAAGTAACAAGGATGTGGGGGAAAGAGATCTCATTGGCGCAGGAGTCAGACAGGCCTGAATTCCAACCTTAGGCCACCACCTACTGGCTATGGACCTCAGGCAGGGCCTCAGGTCCTTTACCTTATAAATGTGGATAATATTGCCAACTTTGCCTGCAGGCTTCCAACATCCAGAGTTTTCCATCTCTCCTCCCCATATGGGACGCAAGACTGGATACATTTGGAGTAGAATCTCTGCTGACAGAGTGGTGGGAAGTGTTTTCCCAGCCCTTTCTTTCTATTCCTTCCCCACTGTTTTAGTCATCTAGTGCTGCTATAACAGAAATACCTAAGTAGATGGCTTTAACAAAGAGAAATTTATTTCCTCACAGTAGAATAGGCTAAAGGTCCAAATTCAAGGCATCGGCTCCAGGGGAAGGCTTTCTCTCTCTATGGGCTCTGGAGGAAGGTCCTTGTCCTCAATTTTCCCCTGGCCGAGGAACTTCTTGGCACAGGGTCCATGGGTCCAAATGACACCCTCTGCTCTGGGTGCTGCTTTCTTGGTGGTATGAGATTCCCCTATCTCTCTGCTGGCTTCTTTCTTTCATATCTCAAGAGATTGCCTCAAGACACAATCCAATCTTGTAGATAGAGTCCTGCCTCACCAACACAACTGCCACCCATCCTCTTTTGTTAACATCATAGAGGCAGGATTTACAACATACAGGAAAATCACACAATACCAGGAATCATGGCCCACCCAAACTGATACACAGATTGTGGGGGGACACAATTCCATCCATGACACTCACCAATTCCCAGATCCCAGTCAGCTTCTCCATTGCCTGTTGCATTTTGTTTTTTGTTCTTCTGACTTTACTTTCTCTGAAACACAGAGATAATACTGGCCTTTCAGGTTTGTTGAGAGGATTAGGTGAGCTATCAGGTGTTCCTGAAAGCATTACACTCCACCACCAACCACCCCCACTGCCTGGCCCATTCACCAGCCTTGGGGTTTGCCCTTTACTCCCTCTCAGAGGACCCCAGGCTTGTACCAGCTGAAATCACGGTCACCTACCTGACAGAGGGATCCCCTGGCACACCTTCCAGTCTTAGACACAGGCAAGGGACCAGAAGAGCAGACCCACTGGGCCAAAACAAACACCCAGTGAGGGACCAGGCCTCAGAAGGAGCAAGATAAACTACGTGTCTGCTTCCCAACTGAGACAAGAAAGGTTGTATCATGTGTTTGGCAGTTGGGTAGCCCATTCGCTTGTCTGTGTCAGTGTGATGGGGGTATTATTATTTTTGCTCCCGTACAGTAGAGTAAACCAAGGCTCCCACTCAGAGTCACACAGCTGACAAGAGGCAAGATACAAACACAGATCTTGGAGATTTTATCTCTGTCCTAGAAATGAGCCTTTTGTCTTAGAGGATGTAACTGTGTGCTGTGATGTGGAGAAAATTGCTTACATGTTTTATCTGAGACTTGATGCAAATGGGAAATGGTTGGAAATAGGCTTTGAATCCCAGTCACAAGGTGTGTGACCCTAGCCTAAATTACCTTATCCATTAAATGAAATAAAAAACACTATCTACCTCATGGAAACCCTGGTGGCGTAGTGGTTAAGTGGTTAAGTGCTACGGCTCCTAACCAAAGTCGGCAGTTCGAATCCGCCAGGCGCTCTTTGGAAACTCTGTGGGGCAGTTCTACTCTGTCCTATAGGGTCGCTATGAGTCAGAATCGACTTGACAGCACTGGCTATCTACCTCATAGGGTTATTGTAAGAATTACATGTGTTGATGTACTTATCCTAGTTTCTAGCACAAAATAAGGGCCTAAATAAGTCTTGACCATAATTGTCAGAAGGGACCAGTCCCTGGAAAGGACATCACACCTGGTAGAGGGTCAGTGAAAAAGAGGAAGACCCTCAATGAGATGGATTGACACAGTGCCTGCAACAAAGGGCTCAGGCATAACAACGATTGTGAGGATGGCGCAGGACCGGGCAGTGTTGGTTCTCTTGTACATAGGGTCGCTGTGAGTCGGAGCCAACTCTATGGCACCTAACAACAACAACATAATTATTAATAATACACTTGAATCCAGGCTCTACCACTTTCTGAATTTATAATCTTGGATAATTTACTTAGCCATTAAGAACTTTGGCTTCCTCTTCTCTCAAGTAGGAATGATACCTATCTCTCTCTGCTTTTGTAAGAGTTAAACAGTCTAACATATGTGACTACCACTCATTTGCCATTTTGTCATACTGTGGTGGCTTGCATGTTGCTGTGATGCTGGAATCTATGTCACCGGTATTTAAAATACCAGCAGGGTCACCCATGGTGGACAGGTTTCACCAAGCTTCCAGACTAAGACAGACTAGGAAGAAGGACCTGGCTATCTACCAAAAAAAATTGACCAGTGGAAACCTTATGAATAAGTGGAACATTGCCTGATATCGTGCTGGAAGATGAGCCCCTCAGGTTGGAAAACCCATTCCAGTCAAGTCAACTTCAACTCAGAGCAACCCTATAGGGTAGAGTAGAAGTGCTCCATAGGGTTTCCAAGGAGTGGCTGGTGGATTCCAGCTGCTGACTTTTTGGTTAGCCGCCGAGCTCTTAACCACTGCATCATCAGGGCTCCCTCAGGTTGGAAGGCACTCAAAATACAGATGGGTAAAAGCTGTCTCCACAAAGTAGAGACGACCTTAATGACATGGTTGGAGTAAAGCTTTCAGGACCTTCATTTGCTGATGTGGCCCGACTCAAAATGAGAAGAAACAGCTGCAAACACCCATTAGTAATTGGAATGTGAAAAGTACTAAGTACAAATCTAGGAAAACTGGAAGTTGTCAAAAATGAAATGGAAAGCTTAAATATCCTTGGCACTAGTGTGCTGAAATGAACTGGTATTGAGTATTTTGAATCTCTAAATCTACTATGCCAGGAATGACAAATCGAAGAGGAATAACACTGCATTCATTTTCAAAAAGAACATTAAAAGATCTATCCTGAAGTACAACACTGTCAGTGATAGGATAATATCCATATGCCTACAAGGAAGACAAGTTAATACAACTATTATTCAAAATTACACACCAACTACTAAAACAAAAGATGAAGAAATGGAAGATTTTTACCAACTACTGCAGTCTGAAATTGATCGAACATGCAATCAAGATGCACTGATAATTACTGGTGCTTGGAATGCAAAAGTTGGAAACAAAAAGAATCAGTGGTTGGGAAATATGGCCTTGTTGATAGAAACAGTGCCAGAGATCTCATGGTAGAATTTTGCAAGACCAACGACATATTTTTTGGAAATACCTTTTTTCAACAACATAAATGGTCACTGTACATGTAGACCTCACCAGATCTAATACACAGGAATCAAATCAACTACATCTGTGGATAGAGACGATGGAGAAGCTCAGTATTGTCAGTCAGAACAAGGCCAGGGGCTAACTGCAGAACTGACTATCAACTGTTCATATGCAAGTTCCATTTGAGGCTGAAGAGAATTAAAACAAGTCCACGAGGATGAAAGTATGACTTTGAGTATATCCCACCTGAATTTAGAGACCATCTAGAGAATAGATTTGATTCATTGAACAGTAATGACTGAAGACCAGACGAGTTGCAGGATGACATCAAGGACATTATACATAACGCAAAAGGTCATTAAAAAGACAGGAAAGAAAAAAAAGACCAAAACGGATGTCAGAAAAGACTCTGAAACTTGCTCTTGAATGCCGAGTGGCTAAAGTGAATGATGCAAAAGAGCTGAACAGATTTCAAAAGGTGGCTGAAGAAGACAAAGTATTATAATGACATGTGCAGAGACCTGGAGTTAGAAAACCAAAAGGGAAGAATACACTTGGCATTTCTCAAGCTGAAAGAACTGAAGAAAAATTCAAGCCTCAAGTTGCAATATTGAAGGATTCTATGGACAAAATATTGAATGACGTGGGAAGCATCAAAAGAAGATGGAAGGAACACACAGAGTCAATGTACCAAAAAAAATTGATCAACATTCAACCATTTCAGGAGGTAGCATGTGATCAAGAATGGAGGGTACTGAAGGAAGAAGTCCAAGATGGATTGAAGACATTGGAATTGACAGAATAATAAGTGAGATGTTTCAATAAATGGATGTAATGCTGGAAGCACTCACTCAACTTCCAAGAAATTTGGAAGGCAGCTACATGGCCAACTGACTGGAAGAGATCCATATCTGTGCCCATTCCAAAGAAAGGTAACCCAACAGAATGTGGAAATTATCAAACGGTATCTTTAATATCACATGCCAGTAAAATTATGCTGAAGATAATTCGAAAATGGTTGCAGCAGTACATTGACAGGAAACTGCCAGAAATTTCAAGCAAGTTCAGAAGAGGATGTGGCACAAGAGACATCATTGCTCATGTCATATGGATCTTGGCTGGAAGAATACCAGAAAGATGTTTACCTGTATTTTATTGACTATGCAAAGGCATTTGACAGTGTGGGTCATAACAAATGATGATATTGTGAAGAATGGGAATTCCAGAATACTTAATTGTGCTCATAAGAAACCTGTACATAGACAAGGAGGCAGTCACTCCAACAGAGCAAGGGGATACTGCCTGGTTTAAAATCAGGAAAGGCGAGAGTCAGGGTTGTATCCTTTCACCATGCCTATTCAATCTGTGTGCTGAGCAAATAATCTGAGAAGCTGGACTATATGAATAAGAACGGGACATCAGGATTAGAGAAAGACTCATTAACAACCTGTGTTATGCAGATGGCACAACCTTGCTTGTTGACGTGAAGGAGACTTGAAAAACTTACTGATGAAGATCAAAGACCACAGCCTTCAGTATGGATTACAATTTAACATAAAGAAAACAAAAATTCTCACAATTGAATTAATAAGCAACATCATGATAAACAGAGAAAAGATTGAAGTTGTCAAGGATTTTACTTTACTTGGATCCACAGTCATCACCCATGGAAGCAGTAGTTAAGAAATAAAACAACCCATTGCATTGAGTAAATCTGCTACAAAAGACCTCTATAAAGTGTTAAAAAGCAAAGATGTCACTTTGAGGACTAAAGTGCCCCTGACCCAAGCCATGGTGTTTTCAGTCATCTCATATGCATGGGAAAGCTGGGCGATGAATAAAGAAGTCTGAAGAAGAATTGATGCCTTCAAATAATGGCGTTGGTGAAGAATATTGGATATACCACGGACTGACAGAGGAATGAACAAATCTGTCTTGGAAGAAGAAAAATGCCAGAATGCTCCTTAGAAGCAAGGATGGCAAGACTTTGTTTCGCATTCTTTGTATGTGTTATTAGGAGAGACCAGTCCCTGGAGAAGAACATCATGCTTGTGCGGATGGCGCAGTACTGGGCAGTTTTTTTTTTTTATTTTTATAACTTAAGGTCACTATGAGTGAGAACCGACTCAATGGCACCTGACAACAACAACAACGACGATGTATATGAAAGGATCTATCACATCCTTGACACAATGTAGTAGATAACGGGGAACATTTCTTACTAAAGCTTGAGGTTTCCGTCTTACGAAGGAACCAAATTAGTGTAACACTCAGGCCTCTCTTCCTTCTCTCTCTTTGCCTCTGGGTAGGTCAAGTGATTTCTTTATGGTAAATTTGGGAACAATAACTAGGTGTGCTCCTTCAGCTCTTCCAGCTTCCTCTTGGGAGCAAGCCTGCCTACAGGGAGCATACGATCTGCTGTGATCCTCCCTGTCTTCCCCTGACCCACCTCTCAGAGTCTCCTCACCTGGATAGACATCTGCTTAGTGCTGTGGTTTCCTCACAGACGCATTTGGTCTTCAAACCGGGCTACATCCTCATCCTCCAAAGTAGCAACTCTCAGTAGAAAATATATTTGGCCTGTGTCTTTACTCTTGATTTCTTAAGTTGTTCAGAACCTGACGGAGGAAGAGAAGTATCATTTATTCGACCCTTCCTTGGAGGGCCAATAAAGGAAATGTGCATTCGGTTAGTTTTTTACTTAGCTTAAACTTGAACCTACTATGTAGCAGGGACTAAGCTAAAAAAAAAAGCTAGAGATTAAGAAATAATTGAGAAAATACCTGGCTATCAGGAGCCTACCATTCGCTGTGTGGAAAACAGGCATAGAAACTGACAGTGGCAGCACCATGGGCAAGGTGCTGTGGGAGTGACATTTATAGGTGCTAAAGGAGCACACGAGGGGGATGGTGGCTCAGTGGTATAATTCTCGCCTTCTACTTGGGAGACCCAGGTTCAATTTCTGGCCAATGCGCCTCATGTGCAGCTACTACCCACCTGTCATTGGGGTCTTGTATGTTACTGTGATGATGAATAGGTTTGAGTGGAGCTTCCAGAATATGACAGACTAGGAAGAAAGACCTGGAGATCTGCTTCTGAAAATCAGCCAGTGAAAACCCTACAGGTTACAACAGTCTCATCTGCAACGGATCATTGAGATGGTGTAGGACCAGGCACTGTGCATGTGGGCACCACGAATTGCGGGCGGACAATAATACTTATGCGTCTGACACTCTGTAGGGTGCGTTTTTAGATCTGTTTGCTCTTTTAATGACCTGGGAGGAATCATCAGGTCAAGGTATGTGGTCTTGGTGACTGGGTATTTGTTGGTGCCTACACTAAGACAAAAAATAAATGTCCCACAGCAGGTGTTTTGCAGACAGTTGGGTTTGTTCATTTGTTCCATCATTCATTTGTTTATTTATAATTTATCTGGTCCAACCAGTTCCACAAGGCTCTTGACAGCCAAGGAGATGAGAAAATATTCCCAGAATCACAAAGAAAGTCACTTAGCTTGGGAGTTTGTTTATTTTTTTCACCACGTCTCTGCCGAGTAATCAGTTTTCTTGATTTTTTTTCCACTGCCCAAAATAGTTGAGTAAATTTTCAAAGGATTCTACATGTGTCTTAGTTATGTAGAGCTGCTGTAACAGAAATATCACAAGTGGATGACTTAAACAAAGAGTTTATTTTCTCACAGTAAAAATAGGCTAAAAGTCCAAATTCAGGGTGTTAACTCCAGGGGAAGGCTTTCTCTCTCTGTCGGCCTTCTCATCAATCTTCCCCCAGACAGGGACCATGGGTCCGAAGCACATGCTCTGCTCCTGGTACTGCTTTCTTGGTAGTATGTGCCGCAAAACACAGCCAATCTTGTAGATTGAGTCCTGCCTCGCTAACACAACTGCTGTCCATCCTTCTTTATAAAGGCAGGATTTACGACATATAGGAAAATCACACAATACCAAGAATCATGGCCCAGCCAAATTGATATACACATTTTGGGGGAGACATAATTCAATCCATGACAGCATGTGACTGTCAGAGTTGAGAGACTGGCCAACCAAAAAAAAAAACCCATTGCCATCAAATCGATTCCCACTCACAGTGACCCTGTAGGAGAGGGTCGAGCTGCCCCAAAGTGTTTCTAAGGAGCGTCTGGTGGATTTGCACTGCTGGCCATTTGGTTAGCAGCCATAGCTCTTAACCACTATACCACCAGGGTAGGTGCCCAATTCCCAGTTCTGGCTTTTCTTTGCTGCTGCCAGGAGAGGAGACTCAAGCCTGGCTATCCTCGTGGAAGCTGGCGAAGCTTTCTCCCCCAGGCTCTGCTGCTGCCTGAGCTTAGTTTCCTCCCTAGCAGCAAATGGGCTAGTGTGGCTATGGGTGTGTTCCCATGTGTATCCAAATAATGATGGCTCACAACTTCGAAAAAGCAAAAGTCTTGGTGAATTATTATTCTTAGTTTTTCTTCAAAAGTATAAGGGAAGGGACCCTATCTCACTGGAGAAGTGTGGGCTGAGCCAGATAGGTTGTCAGTTGATAAGGCAAGCTCTGTGTGGAAGAGATCTTTAAAAAGTGAAAATTCTGACATTTGTTTCATATGCAATTCACACAGTATTTTAAAATATAGTATTGTTGGAGCCTCACAGCTACATTTTAAAGCAGATGTTTTTTATTATTCACATTTACAGAAAAAGAAACTGAGGTTAAGAGACATTAAATGACTTTCCTAAGTTCCATACGTAGTAAATTACAAAAGGAATTTGAACCCGTGTCTTCTAATTTTGAATCTTGGACACTCTTCTCTAGGCCATAGGTTCCAAATATCAGGCCTGAGCTGTCTAAGTAGGAATCACTGTGAAGTTTGTTAAAAACACAGATTGCTGAGCTCCACCCCAAAAAAGATTTGGATTCAATAGTCATGTATTGACTGAGACTCCCAGATCTATATATTTATAAACAGCCCTATAGGTTCTCCTGTGCAGCCATGTTTGATTTATTAATTCAAGGAATATTAATTCAATAAATTAAGGTCCTACTGTGCTTAGTAAACCATACAAGATTTAAGGGCTATAGCAAGGGACAAAATAATAGGGAAGAGAATTGACAGTTCCTATTTTTATGGAGGACTCTGGTGGCTCAGTTGTCAAGAGCTCAGGCTGCTGACCAAAAAATCCGTAGTTCAAATCTGCCAGCCGCTCCTTGAAAACCCTATGAGGCAGTTCTACTCTGTCCTATACGGTGAGCATGAGTCGGAATCGACTCGAAGGCAAAGGGTTTTTTTCTTAAAGTTTATCTTTATGGAGGAGTCAATGGTAGTTCAGTGGTGGAATTCTCACTTTCCATGCAGGAGACCCAGGCTCTATTTCAGCCAATGCACCTCACGTGCAGCCACCATTTGTCACTCAGTGGAGACTTGCTTGTTGCTATGGTACTGAACAGTTTTCAGTGGTGCTTGCAGACTAAGATGGACTAGGAAGAAAGCCTGGCAGCCTATTTCTGAAAATCGGCTAATGAAACCCCTATAGATCACAAAGTTCTGATCCACAACTGATCACAGGGATGGTACGGGACTGGGCAGCATTTCAGTTCCATTGTGCATGGGGTCACCATGAGTCAGAGGCTGACCTGCAGGCAGCTAACATCATCAACATCTTTCAGATACTTTTAGTCTCTAAGGTGAGATAAACATACACAGCAACAATAAAAATACACAGATATTTTTAAAATTATGATAAATGTACGGAAGGAATAAAGGGGGGGAGGTGAATAGAAATTAGAAATACCTGAATTAGATAGGAAAACAGGAAAATATCCTGTAAGAAAATGGCATTTAAGCAGAGATCCAAAGGGATGAAGTGGCCTAGCTAGGCCAAGAATAAGAGACAGTTGTTCAAGGCAGAGAGAAAAGTGTGTGTTGCGGCCCGAGGTTGAAGCAATTTAGCATTTTTCAAAAATTGAAAGAAAGTTCTTGCGGCTGGAGGCTGGAGCAAAGATTAGAATATAACAGAAGGCAATTACGGTGGTTGAAGACCTTGTGGACCTTAGTAAGAGATTTAGCTTTTATTTTAAATACAATGGGAAGCTAATGGAGGACTTCTTTAAGAGAATGTCAATCAGATTTACATTGTACAAAGATATGCATGAAGAATGAGGAAGGGATTTGGGGAGGAACACTGGTGGTTCAGTGGTTAAGAACAATGGCTGCTAACCAAAAGGTCAGCAGTTGGAATCCACCAGGTACTCCTTGGAAACTCTATGGGGCAGTTCTACTCTGTCCTGCAGGGATGCTATGAGTCGGAATTGACTCGATGGCAATGGTTTTTTTTTTTCTTTTTTTTGCTTAGGTGGTTGAAAGCAGCCCTGGTGGCACAGTGGTTATATTACGAGTCAGAATCAGACTCAACTGCAAGGGGTGATTACCTGGAGATCTGCTTCCATAAGGTCAAAATCCTATGGAACAGTTCTATTCTGACACACGTGGGATCACTATGGGTCAGAATCAACTTGATGGCAATGAGGTTGGTTTTTTGTTTTGTTTAGGTTCTTATATAAAGCAGGAGTCCAGGTAAGAAACAATGATGGCTTGGATCAGTGTGTTGAAAGTAGAAGTGGAAGGAAGTGGATGGGTTCAACAGGTATTTTGAAGGGTGAATGAACGAGGCATGGGTAATAAGTGTGGGAGAGCTATCAAGAATGCCTTTGGTGTCTGGGGTCTTAAATGCTAACAAGTGGACATCTAAGATGCATCAATTGGTCTCAACCCACCTGGAGCAAAGGAGAATGAAGAACACCAAGGTCACACGATGACTAAGAGCCTAAAAGACAGAAAGGGCCACATGAACCAGAGACCTACATCATCCTGAGACCAGAAGAACTAATTGGTGCCTGGCCACAACCAATGACTGCCCTGACAGGGAGCACAACAGAGAACCCCTGAGGGAACAGGAGATTAGTGGGATGCAGACCCCAAATTCTCACAAAAAGACCATACTTAATGGTCTGACTGAGACTAGAGGAATCCCGGTGGTCATGGTCCCCAAACCTCCTGTTGGCACAGGACAGGAACCATTCCCAAAGACAACTCATCAGACATGAAAGGGACTGGACAGTGGGTAGGAGAGAGATGCTGATGAAGAGCGAGCTATTTGTATCAGGTGGACACTTGAGACTATGTTGGCATCTCCTGTCTGGAGGGGGGTTGGGAGGATAGAGAGAGTTGGAAGCTGACAAAATTGCCACGAAAGGAGAGACTGGAAGGGCTGACTCATTAGGGGGAGAGCAAGTGCGAGTACAGAGTAAGGTGTATATAAACTTATATGTGACAGTCTGACTTGATTTGTAAACGTTCACTTGAAGCTCAATAAAACTTAAAAAAAAAAAAAAAGAATGCCCTTGGGGAGGTGGGGCCAAGATGGCTAACTAGTCAGAAGCTTCCACTGAAGCCTCTTGCAACAAAGATCAGAAAAAACAAGTGAATTGATTACATATATGACAATCTACCAACCCTGAGCATCAAACACAGAACTAAGGAATCAGTCTGAGGGATGGGGATTGAGAGATGGTGCAGAAGCAGCGACGAGTTGCCTAGCCCATGCAGCGCCTCAGCTCCAGTTCATCAGCATTATTCTTTAGCTTGAATGTGGCGGGGCTGATGGTAGTTTCCTGAGACATGGCAGATTCAGCAAAAGAAGGCAAGCAAAACAGCACACTGCTGACACTGTGGCGTGTCTAAAGCAGGGCTGGCTGCAGCTTCCTAAATGGCTGCTTCAGTGAAAAAAGGCAAATGAAGTGCCAGCACCCTGACCCCCTGGTGTGATGGCTGTAGGCCTGGCTGTACGGTTTAGGACAAAGTTGCTTCAGCTAATGAAAGGCAAGCACGGGATGCAGCCCTAACCCCCTGGGGCAATCTCGGTGGGGACCCAGCCAGCCCACACAGGCTACACACGCCTCCGGAATCTGAGATGGAACAGTGCTCTTGACACAAGATAAGTGGTTTTGTCTAACTTACCCCGTGGATCTAATAGCTCCTTCTTCTGAAAGCACTCTACCCTATCTATCTGATCCCTCCCTCCTCTACCCCAGCCGGCTGCATTAGCAGTTGAATTCCCGGGGCCTGAGATAGAATGTGCTGTGCTCTCTCTGACCCATTCTCCTGGCTTGGGAGAAGGAGCAAATTAACAAATGGGGGAAGAATACTTTCCCGACTCCCCTAAACTGGAAGCTTAGAGCAGAAATGTCTCCAGTCCAGGCATAAGCGATCCACAGACTTTGGCTTTCACCCCTACATAAGCCAGGCGGCTATTATAATGCAAGGGCAAATCTGTTAGAGGTCTGACTGTAATTGTTTCAGCTGTGCAGTGAAGAGGCAGGCTTGGAGGTCTGATAATGCTCTGCCTGTTAAACAGAGCCCTCACCTACCCACAGCAGGGACCTGAGGGCTGAGGCTTCATCCACACCACCTAGCCACCCATGAAAGGGGTCTGAGGATAGTGGTCCCTACCAGTCTTTACAAGTATAAGCTTGGGTGCCTAAGGTACAGCTACAGAGCCCACCCAGAGAACAGAGATGCTCCTTCCTCATTGACATTTGGAGGAAGGCTGTCAGCACCCTGCCTTCCTCAGAGTGTGACCCCCTGCCGCTACCAGAAACCAGTGCATACACCCATCACCACTGCTCCTCTAAGATAGTAGGTGAGAGCCTACACCACACAGTAGGTGACCGACTATCAGGACACCTGAGCTGAATCTATACAAGAATAGTGAATGGACTCATAGGCTCAGATACCTGGCAACAACTCTAACCATCTGGTAACAGGACATTAGTGCTTCAAAGTCTCCAATAACCAAGTGAGCACACTCTAGTAGCCTATTTGGGTATATTGAAACAATACAAAGCAAGAAGACAGGATACAGTGAGCAAACATAAAATAAATTATTACAATAACTTATAGATGGCTCGGAGACAGCAGTCGATATCAAATCACATAAAGAAGCAGACCATGATTGCCTCAACAAACTCCCAAAACAGAGAATCAAGGACTCTCCTGGATGAAGATGTATTCTGGGAATTGCCAGATGCAGAATACAAAAGATTAACATACAGAACTCTTCAAGACAGCAAAAACGAGATCAGACAATATACAGGAAAAGCCAAGGAATACACAGATTAAGCAGGTGAAGAAATTAAGATTATTCAAGAACACAATGGAAAATTTAATAAGCTGCCAGAATCCATAGAGAGACAGCATCCAGAAATTCAAAAGATTAACAATAAAATTACAGAATTAGACAACTCAATAGGAAGTCAAAGGAGCAGGACTGAGGAACTGGAATGCAGAATTGGGGAGATGGAGGATAAGGTACTTGGCACCAATATGTTTGAAGAAAAGTCAGATAAAAGAATTAAAAAAAATGAAGAAACCCTAAGAACTGGGACTCTATCAAAAAGAATAACTTGCGAGTGATTGGAATACCAGAACAGGGAGAAAACAAAAACAAAAAACCAAACCCAGTGCTGTCGGGTTGATTCCGACACATAGCGACCCTATAGGACAGAGTAGAACTGCCCCATAGAGTTTTCAAGGAGCACCTGGGGGATTCGAACTGAGGACCCTTTGGTTAGTACTTATAGCACTTATCCACTACACCACCAGAGTTTCCAAAACAGGGAGGGATGACAGAAAATACAGAGAGAATTGTTGAAGCTTTGCTGGCAGAAAATTTCCCCAACATTGTGAAAAATGAAAGGATATCTATACAAGATGCTCATCGAACCCCACACAAGGTAGATAGATCCCAAATGAAAGTCACCAAGATATATTATCATCAAACTTGCCAAAACCAAAGATAAAGAGAAAATTTTAAGAGCAGCCAGGGATAAGCAAAAAGTCACCTACAAAGGAAATTCAATAAGTTCAGGCTACTCAGCAGAAACCATGCAGGTAAGAAGGCAATGGGATTACATATATACAGCATTGAAGGAGAAAAATTGCTAGCCACAAATCATATATCCAGCAAAACTGTCTCTCAAATATGAAGGCAAAATGAAGTCATTTACAGATAAACACAAGCTTAGGGAATTTGCAAAAACCAAACCAAAACTACAAGAAATACTAAAGGGAATTCTCTGGTTAGAAAATCAATAATATCAGATATCAACACAACACAAGGACACAGAACAGAGCATCCAGATATCAACTCAGACAAGGAAATCACAAAAATAAAATAAGATAAAAAAAAATGCTCAAAACAGGAAATCAGTGATGTCATTATGCAAAATACGACAATAATCAATAAAAAGGGACTAAATGAAGTAGGCATAGATCTTCCATATGGAGAGGAAATCAAGGCGATATAGGGAGGAGATACAAGTTACGTTTATACTTAGAAAAATAGGGGTAAATATTAAGGTAACCACAAAAAGACTAACAATCCCACACTTCTAAATAAAAACCAAGCTAAACATAAAGACTCAGCAAGAACAAATTCAACTACAATGAAAAAGAGGAACATGCAATTCACAAAGAAAAACTTCTCAGCCCAAAAAAGTAAGTGGAAAAATGAAACTGTCAACAACACACAAAAAAAGGCATCAAAATGGTAGCACTAAATTCATACCTATCCATAATTATGGTGAATGTACATGGACTAAATGCACCAATGAAGAGACAGAGAATTGCAGAATGGATAAAAAACCTGATCCAACTATATGCTGCCCACAAGAGACATACCTTAGACTTAGAGACACAAACAAACTAAAACTCAAAGGAAGGAAAAATATATATCAAGCAAACAACAATCAAAAAAGAGCAAGAATGGCAATATTAATTTCTGACAAAATTGACTTTAAAGTTAAATCCACCAAAAATAATGAGGAAATAATGTTTAATAATGATTAAAGGGACAATTTACCAGGAGGATATGACCGTATTAAATACTTATGCACCCAATGATAGGGCTGCAAGGTGCATAAAACAAACTCTAACAGTATTGAAAAGTGAGATAGACAGCTCCACAATTATAGTAGGAGACTTCAACATGCCACTTTTGGTGAAAGATAGGACGTCCAGTAAAAAGCTCAATAAAGACACGGAAGGTTTGAATGCCACAACCAACTTGACCTCATAGACATATACAGAACACTCCACCCAACAGCTGCAAAGTATACTTTCTTTTCCAGTGCACATGGATCATTCTCTAGAATAGACCACATATTAGGTCATAAAGCAAGCCTTAGCAGAATCCAAAACATTGAAATATTACAAAGCATATTCTCTGACCATAAGGCCATAAAAGTAGAAATCAATAACAGAAAGAGCAGGGAAAAGAAACCAAACACTTAGAAACTGAACAATACCCTGCTCAAAAATGACTGGGTTATAGAAGACATTAAGGATGGAATAAAGAAATTCATAGAATCCAATAAGAATGAAAATACTTCCTATCAGAACCTTTGGGACACAGCGAAAGCAGTGCTCACAGGTCAATTTATATCAATAAATACACATGTACAAAAAGAAGAAAGAGCCAAAATCAAAGAACTATCCCTACAACTTGAACAAATACAAAAAGAGCAATAAAAGAAACCCTCAGGCACCAGAAGAAAGCAAATAATAAAAATTAGAGCAGAATTAAATGAATTAGAGAACAGGAAAGCAATTGAAAGAATTAACAAGACCAAAAAGCTGGTTCTTTGAAGAAATTAACAAAATTGATAAACCACTGGCCATACTGACAAAAGAAAAACAGGATAGGAAGAAAATAACTCAAATAAGAAATGAGATGGGCAATATCACAACAGATGCAACTGAAGTTAAAAGAGTCATATCAGATTACTACAAAAAATTATACTCTAACAAGTTTGAAAACCTAAAAGAAATGGATGAATTCCTAGAAACACACTACCTACCTAAACTAACACAGAGGTAGAACAACTAAATAAATCCATAACAAAAGAAGAGATTGAAAACGTAATAAAAAAAACTCCCAACAAAAAAAGCCCTGGCCCTGATGACTTCACTGCAGAGTTCTACCAAACTTTCAGAGAAGAGTTAACACCACTACTACTAAAGGTATTTCAGAGCATAGAAAAGGACGGAATACTACCAAACTCATTCTATGAAGCCAGCATATCCCTGATACCAAAACCAGGTAAGGACACCACAAGAAAGAAAATTACAGGCATATGTCCCTCATGAACTTAGATGCAAAAATCTTCAACAAAATTCGAGCTGATAGAATTCAACAACACATCAAAAAAATAATTCACCATGACCAAGTGGGATTCATACCAGGTATGCAGGGATGGTTCAACATTAGAAAAACAGTTAATGTAATCCATCATATAAGTAAAACAAAAGACAAGAACCACATGATTTTATCAATTGATGCAGAAAAGGCGTTTGACAAAGTTCAACACCCATTCATAAAAACTCTCAGCAAAAATAGTTATAGAAGAGGAGGGCGGAGCCAAGATGGCGGACTAGGCAGACGCTACCTCGGATCCCTCTTACAACAAAGACACGGAAAAACAAGTGAATCGATCACATACATAACAATCTACGAACCCTGAACAACAAACACAGATTTAGAGACGGAGAACGAACTAATACGGGGAAGCAGCGATTGTTTCCAGAGCCTGGAGCCAGCGTACCAGTCAGGTACGGCACAAGCACAGAGACCTGCTCCACCCCCCTGAACTAACCCCGGGAGGGGGACCAGCTGGTTCCACGGGCGGCGTGGGACGCAGCCGGTAGGAGAAGTCCCCGGGAGGCAGTGACTGATCTTGGAGCAGAAAGAGCAGCATCCGAGCCGGGGAACCGTCCCGCAGGGATTAGGACTGCACGCAGGTACGCCATAAACACGGAGAGTTGCTCCACCCCCTGAACTAACCCCGGGAAGGGGACCAGCCGGGTCGCGCGGGCGGCGTGGGACGCAGCCGGTAGGAGAAGTCCCCGGGAGGCAGCGACTGGTATTGGAGTGGGGAGAACAGCGTTCCAGCCAGGACACTCGGTCGCGGCACAAGCACAGGGAGCTACTCCACCCATCTGAACTAACCCCGGGAGGGGGCCCACCTAGTTCACGGGGGCGGCACGGCCACGCGGCTGGAGAGACGAGAAGTCCCCGGGAGGCAGCGACTGATTTTGGAGTTGAGAGTGCACCGTCCCAGTAGGGGAGCCTTGACGCTGGGCGTGGGGCTGGAAGCGGAGGATCTGACCGTGACTCCAGCGGGCCAGACCCCCCGGGGGCAATCTCCACACAGCCAGCACACATAGGCGACGCGCCCGCGGGAATCTCAGATATAACAGTCATTCCAAGCAAGACAAGCAACTCTGGCTATATTCTGAGGTGCTACTCTCCTATCTCTCTGTTCCCTCCCCCACCCTTCCCAGGCGGCTTCATTAACATCTGAATAGCCTGAGCCAAAGGGAGAACTCTGATAGGGATCTGACTGCAGTTTTTTTTTTAGCGGATTTTCTGGAAAAACTAGTTTCCCAGTGATGGCTCGGAGACAACAATCCATATCAAACCACTTAAAGAAGCAGACCGGGACAGCTTCTCCAACCCCCCAAACAAAAGAATCAAAATCTTTCCCAAATGAAGATACAATTTTGGAATTATCAGATACAGAATATAAAAAACTAATTTACAGAATGCTTAATGATATCACAAATGAAATTAGGATATCTGCAGAAAAAGCCAAGGAACACACTGATAAAACTGTTGAAGAACTCAAAAAGATTATTCAAGAACATACTGGAAAAATTAATAAGTTGCAAGAATCCATAGAGAGACAACATGTAGAAATCCAAAAGATTAACAATAAAATAACAGAATTAGACAACGTAATAGGAAGTCAGAGGAGCAGACTCGAGCAATTAGAATGCAGACTGGGACATCTGGAGGACCAGGGAATTAACACCAACATAGCTGAAAAAAAATCAGATAAAAGAATTAAAAAAAATGAAGAAACCCTAAGAATTATGTGGGACTCTATCAAGAAGGATAACCTGCGGGTGATTGGAGTCCCAGAACAGGGAGGAGGGACAGAAAACACAGAGAAAATAGTTGAAGAACTTCTGACAGAAAACTTCCCTGACATCATGAAAGACGAAAGGATATCTATCCAAGATGCTCATCGAACCCCATTTAAGATTGATCCAAAAAGAAAAACACCAAGACATATTATCATCAAACTCACCAAAACCAAAGATAAACAGAAAATTTTAAAAGCAGCCAGGGAGAAAAGAAAGGTTTCCTTCAAGGGAGAATCAATAAGAATATGTTCTGACTACTCAGCAGAAACCATGCAGGCAAGAAGGGAATGGGACGACATATACAGAACACTGAAGGAGAAAAACTGCCAGCCAAGGATCATATATCCAGCAAAACTCTCTCTGAAATATGAAGGCGAAATTAAGATATTTACAGACAAACACAAGTTTAGAGAATTTGCAAAAACCAAACCAAACCTACAAGAAATACTAAAGGATATTGTTTGGTCAGAGAACCAATAATATCAGATATCAGCACAACACAAGGTCACAAAACAGAACGTCCTGATATCAACTCAAATAGGGAAATCACAAAAACAAACAAATTAAGATTAATTAAAAAAAAAAAAATACACATAACAGGGAATCATGGAAGTCAATAGGTAAAAGATCACAATAATCAAAAAGAGGGACTAAATACAGGAGGCATTGAACTGCCATATGGAGAGTGATACAAGGCGATATAGAACAATACAAGTTAGGTTTTTACTTAGAAAAATAGGGGTATATAATGAGGTAACCACAAAAAGGTATAACAACTCTATAACTCAAGACAAAAACCAAGAAAAACGTAACGACTCAACTAACATAAAGTCAAACACTATGAAAATGAGGATCTCACAATTTACTAAGAAAAACGCCTCAGCACAAAAAAGTATGTGGAAAAATGAAATTGTCAACAACACACATAAAAAGGCATCAAAATGACAGCACTAAAAACTTATTTATCTATAATTACCCTGAATGTAAATGGACTAAATGCACCAATAAAGAGACAGAGAGTCACAGACTGGATAAAGAAACACGATCCATCTATATGCTGCCTACAAGAGACACACCTTAGACTTAGAGACTCAAACAAACTAAAACTCAAAGGATGGAAAAAAGTATATCAAGCAAACAATAAGCAAAAAAGAAGAGGAGTAGCAATATTAATTTCTGACAAAATAGACTTTAGACTTAAATCCACCACAAAGGATAAAGAAGGACACTATATAATGATAAAAGGGACAATTGATCAGGAAGACATAACCATATTAAATATTTACGCACCCAATGACAGGGCTGCAAGATACATAAATCAAATTTTAACAGAACTGAAAAGCGAGATAGATACCTCCACAATTATAGTAGGAGACTTCAACACACCACTTTCGGAGAAGGACAGGACATCCAGCAAGAAGCTCAACAGAGACACGGAAGATCTAATTACAACAATCAACCAACTTGACCTCATTGACTTATACAGAACTCTCCACCCAACTGCTGCAAAATATACTTTTTTTTCCAGCGCACATGGAACATTCTCTAGAATAGACCACATATTAGGACATAAAACAAACCTTTGCAGAGTCCAAAACATCGAAATATTACAAAGCATCTTCTCAGATCACAAGGCAATAAAACTAGAGATCAATAACAGAAAAACGAGGGAAAAGAAATCAAATACTTGGAAAATGAACAATACCCTCCTGAAAAAAGACTGGGTTATAGAAGACATCAAGGAGGGAATAAGGAAATTCATAGAAAGCAACGAGAATGAAAATACTTCCTATCAAAACCTCTGGGACACAGCAAAAGCAGTGCTCAGAGGCCAATTTATATCAATAAATGCACACATACAAAAAGAAGAAAGAGCCAAAATCAGAGAACTGTCCCTACAACTTGAACAAATAGAAAAAACTGAGCAACAAAAGAATCCATCAGGCACCAGAAGAAAACAAATAATAAAAATTAGAGCTGAACTAAATGAATTAGAGAACAGAAAAACAATTGAAAGAATTAACAAAGCCAAAAGCTGGTTCTTTGAAAAAATTAACAAAATTGATAAACCATTGGCTAGACTGACTAAAGAAATACAGGAAAGGAAACAAATAACCCGAATAAGAAATGAGAAGGACCACATCACAACAGAACCAAATGAAATTAAAAGAATCATTTCAGATTATTATGAAAAATTGTACTCTAACAAATTTGAAAACCTAGAAGAAATGGATGAATTCCTGGAAAAACACTACCTACCTAAACTAACACATTCAGAAGTAGAACAACTAAATAGACCCATAACAAAAAAAGAGATTGAAACGGTAATCAAAAAACTCCCAACAAAAAAAAGTCCTGGCCCGGACGGCTTCACTGCAGAGTTCTACCAAATTTTCAGAGAAGAGTTAACACCACTACTACTAAAGGTATTCCAAAGCATAGAAAATGACGGAATACTACCCAACTCATTCTATGAAGCCACCATCTCCCTGATACCAAAACCAGGTAAAGACATTACAAAAAAAGAAAATTATAGACCTATATCCCTCATGAACATTGATGCAAAAATCCTCAACAAAATTCTAGCCAATAGAATCCAACAACACATCAAAAAAATAATTCACCCTGATCAAGTGGGATTTATACCAGGTATGCAAGGCTGGTTTAATATCAGAAAAACCATTAATGTAATCCATCACATAAATAAAACAAAAGACAAAAACCACATGATCTTATCAATTGATGCAGAAAAGGCATTTGACAAAGTCCAACACCCATTCATGATAAAAACTCTTACCAAAATAGGAATTGAAGGAAAATTCCTCAACATAATAAAGGGCATCTATGCAAAGCCAACAGCCAATGTCACTCTAAATGGAGAGAACCTGAAAGCATTTCCCTTGAGAACGGGAACCAGACAAGGATGCCCTTTATCACCGCTCTTATTCAACATCGTGTTGGAAGTCTTAGCCAGGGCAATCAGGCTAGACAAAGAAATAAAAGGTATCCGGATTGGCAAGGAAGAAGTAAAGTTATCACTATTTGCAGATGACATGATTATATACACAGAAAACCCTAAGGAATCCTCCAGAAAACTACTGAAACTAATAGAAGAGTTTGGCAGAGTCTCAGGTTATAAAATAAACATACAAAAATCACTTGGATTCCTCTACATCAACAAAAAGAACACCGAAGAGGAAATCACCAAATCAATACCATTCACAATAGCCCCCAAGAAGATAAGATACTTAGGAATAAATCTTACCAAGGATGTAAAAGACCTATACAAAGAAAACTACAAAGCTCTACTACAAGAAATTCAAAAGGACATACTTAAGTGGAAAAACATACCTTGCTCATGGATAGGAAGACTTAACATAGTAAAAATGTCTATTCTACCAAAAGCCATCTATACATTTAACGCACTTCCGATCCAAATTCCAATGTCATATTTTAAGGGGATAGAGAAACAAATCACCAATTTCATATGGAACGGAAAGAAGCCCCGGATAAGCAAAGCACTACTGAAAAAGAAGAAGAAAGTGGGAGGCCTCACCTTACCTGACTTCAGAAACTATTATACAGCCACAGTAGTCAAAACAGCCTGGTATTGGTACAACAACAGACACATAGACCAATGGAACAGAATTGAGAACCCAGACATAGATCCATCCACGTATGAGCAGCTGATATTTGACAAAGGACCAGTGTCAATTAACTGGGGAAAAGATAGCCTTTTTAACAAATGGTGCTGGCATAACTGGATATCCATTTGCAAAAAAATGAAACAGGACCCATACCTCACACCATGCACAAAAACTAACTCCAAGTGGATCAAAGACCTAAACATAAAGACTAAAACGATAAAGATCATGGAAGAAAAAATTGGGACAACCCTAGGAGCCCTAATACAAGGTATAAACAGAATACAAAACATTACCAAAAATGATGAAGAGAAACCCGATAACTGGGAGCTCCTAAAAATCAAACACCTATGCTCATCTAAAGACTTCACCAAAAGAGTAAAAAGACCACCTACAGATTGGGAAAGAATTTTCAGCTATGACATCTCCGACCAGCGCCTGATCTCTAAAATCTACATGATTCTGTCAAAACTCAACCACAAAAAGACAAACAACCCAATCAAGAAGTGGGCAAAGGATATGAACACACATTTCACTAAGGAAGATATTCAGGCAGCCAACAGATACATGAGAAAATGCTCTCGATCATTAGCCATTAGAGAAATGCAAATTAAAACTACGATGAGATTCCATCTCACACCAGCAAGGCTGGCATTAATCCAAAAAACACAAAATAATAAATGTTGGAGAGGCTGCGGAGAGATTGGAACTCTCATACACTGCTGGTGGGAATGTAAAATGGTACAACCACTTTGGAAATCTATCTGGCGTTATCTTAAACAGTTAGAAATAGAACTACCATACAACCCAGAAATCCCACTCCTAGGAATATACCCTAGAGATACAAGAGCCTTCATACAAACAGATATATGCACACCCATGTTTATTGCAGCTCTGTTTACAATAGCAAAAAGTTGGAAGCAACCAAGGTGTCCATCAACGGATGAATGGGTAAATAAATTGTGGTATATTCACACAATGGAATACTACGCATCGATAAAGAACAGTGACGAATCTCTGAAACATTTCATAACATGGAGGAACCTGGAAGGCATTATGCTGAGCGAAATTAGTCAGAGGCAAAAGGACAAATATTGTATAAGACCACTATTATAAGATCTTGAGAAATAGTAAACCTGAGAAGAACACATACTTTTGTGGTTACGAGGGGGGGAGGGAGGGAGGGTGGGAGAGGGTTTTTTATTGATTAATCAGTAGATAAGAACTGCTTTAGGTGAAGGGAAAGACAACACTCAATACATGGAAGGTCAGCTCAATTGGACTGGACCAAAAGCAAAGAAGTTTCCGGGATAAAATGAATGCTTCAAAGGTCAGCGGAGCAAGCGCGGGGGTCTGGGGAACATGGTTTGCGGGGACTTCTAAGTCAATTGGCAAAATAATTCTATTATGAAATCATTCTGCATCCCACTTCGAAATGTGGCGTCTGGGGTCTTAAATGCTAACAAGCAGCCATCTAAGATGCAGCAATTGGTCTCAACCCACCTGGAGCAAAGGAAAATGAAGAACACCAAGCCCACATGACAACTAAGAGCCCAAGAGACAGAAAGGGCCACATGAACCAGAGACCTACATCATCCTGAGACCAGAAGAACTAGTTGGTGCCCGGCCACAATCGATGACTGCCCTGACAGGGAGCTCAGCAGAGGACCCCTGAGGGAGCAGGAGATCAGTGGGATGCAGACCCCAAATTCTCATAACAAGACCAAACTTAATGGTCTGACTGAGACTGGAGGAATCCCGGCGGCCATGCTCCCCAGACCTTCAGCTGACACAGGACAGGAACCATCCCCGAAGACAACTCATCAGAAATGAAAGGGACTGGTCAGCGGGTGGGAGAGAGATGCTGATGAAGAGTGAGCTAATTATATCAGGTGGACACTTGAGATTGTGTTGGCAACTCTTGCCTGGAGGGGGGATGGGAGGATAGAGAGAGAGGGAAGCCGGCAAAATTGTCAAGAAAGGAGAGACTGAAAGGGCTGACTCAAGAGGGGGAGAGTAAGTGGGAGTAGGGAGTGAGATGTATGTAAACTTATATGTGACAGACTGATTGGATTTGTAAACGTTCACTTGAAGCTTAATAAAAGTTATTATAAAAAAAAAAAAAAATAGTTATAGAAGAGAAATTTCTCAACATAATAAAGGGCGTTTATACAAAACCAACAGCCAACATATCCTAAATGGAGAGATTCTGAAAGCATTGCCCTTGAGATTGGGAACCAGACAAGGATGCCCTTTATCACCACTCTTATTCAACATTGTGCTGGAGGTCCCAGCCAGAGTAATTAGGCTAGATAAAAAAATAAAGGGCATCCAGATTGGCAAAGAAGAAGTAAAAGCATCTCTATTTGCAGATGACATGATATTATACACGGAAAACCCTAAAGAATCCTCAAGGAAGCTACTGAAACTAATAGAAGAGTTCAGCAGACTATCAGGTTACAAAGATAAACATACAAAAATCAGTTGGATTCCTCTACACCAACAAAAAGAGCATCGAGGAGGAAATCACCAAATCATTTACAGTAGCCCCCAAGAAGATAAAATACTTAGGAATAAATCTTACCAGAGATGTAAAAGACCTACACAAAGAAAACTATAAGACATTACTGCAAAAAACAAAAAGAAACCTACATAAGTGGAAAAAATACCTTGCTCATGGATAAGAAGGCTTAACATTTAAAAATGCCTATTCTACCAAAAGCAACCTATAGATACAATGCAATTCCGATCCAAATTGCAACAATATTTTTTAATGAGATGAGGAGACAAATCATCAACTTCACGTGGAAGAGAAAGAGACCCCGGATAAGTAAGCATTACTGAAAAAGAAGAACAAAGTGGAAGGCCTTGCTCTACCTGATTTTAGAACTTATTGTACCACCACAGTAGTCAAAACAGCCTGGTACTGGTACAACAACAGATACATAGACCAGTGAAACAGAATTGAGAATCCAGACATAAACCCATCCACATATGTAAAAGAAAAAAAAATTTTTTTCTTTTTTTTTTTTTACAGCTGATATTGGACAAAGGCCCAAAGTCAGTTAATTGGGGAAAAGTCTGTCTTTTTAACAAATGGTGCTGGCACAACTGGATATCCATCTGCAAAAAAATGAAACAAGACCCATATCTCACACCATGCACAAAAACTAACTCAGAATGGATCAAAGACCTAAATATAAAATCTAAAACAATAAAGATCATGGAAGAAAAAATAGGGACAACCCTAGGAGCCCTAATATATGGCCTAAACAGTATACAAAACATTACTAAAATGCAGAAGAGAAACCAGATAACTGGGAGCTCCTAAAAATCAAACACCTATGCTCATCCAAAGACTTCACCAAAAGAGTAAAAAGACTACCTACAGACTGGGAAAAAGATTTTAGCTATGACATTTCTGATCAGCGCCTGATCTCTAAAATCTACATGATACTGCAAAAACTAGACTACAAAAAGACAAATAATCCAATTAAAAAATGAGTAGATGATATGAACAGACACTTCACTAAAGAAGACATTCAGGCTGCTAAGGAAATGCTCAGGGTCATTAGCCATTAAACCAAACCAAACCAAACCCAGTGCTGTTGAGTTGATTCCAACTCATAGTGACCCTATAGGACAGAGTAGAACTGCCCCATAGAGTTTCCAAAGAGCACCTGGCAGATTTGAACTGCCAACCCTTTGTTTAGCAGCCATAGCACTTAACCGTTACGCCACCAGGGCTTCCCATTAGCCATTAGAGAAATGCAAATCCATACTTCAATGAGATTCCATCTAACTCCAACATGGTTGACATTAATCTAAAAAACACAAAATAAATGTTGGAGAGGTCACGGAGAGACTGGAACACTTATACACTGCTGGTAGGAATGTAAAATGGTACAACCACTTTGGAAATCGATTTGACACTTCCTTAAAAAACTAGAAATAGAACCACCATACGATCCTGGAATCCCACTCCTAGGAATATATCCTAGAGAAGTAAGAGTTTACACAAACAGATGTATGCACATCCATGTTCATTGCAGCACTGTTTACAATACCAAAAAGTTGGAAGCAACCAAGGTGCCCATCAATGGATGAATGGACAAATAAATCATGGTATATTCACACAATGGAATACTATGCGTCGATAAAGAACAATGATGAATCCATGAAACATTTCATAATATGGAGAAATCCGGAAGGCATTATGCTGAGTGAAATTAGTCAGTTGCAACGTACAAATATTGTATAAGACCACTATTATAAGAACTGGAGAAACAGTTTAAACAGAGAAGAAAATATTCTTCGATGGTTACGAGAGTGGGGAGGGAGGGATGGAGGGAGGGAGAGGAGTTTTCACTAAAGTAGATAGTAGATAAGTTTTATTTTAGGTGAAGGGAAAGACAACACACAATACAGGGAAGGTCAATACAACTGGAGTAAACCCAAAGAAGTTTCCTGAATAAACTGAATGCTTCTAAGGCCAGCAAAGCAGGGGCGGGGGTTTGGGAACCACAGCTTCAGGGGACATCTAAGTCAATTGGCATTATAAAATCTATTAAGAAAACATTCTGCATCCCACTTTGGAGAGTGGCTTCTGGGGTCTTAAATGCTAGCAAGCAGCCATGTAAGACGCATCAATTGGTTTCAACCCACCTGGAGCAAGGAAGAATGAAGAACACCAAAGACACAAGGTAATTACGAGCCTAAGAGACAGAAAGGACCACGTAAACCAGAGACTACATCAGCCTGAGACCAGAAGAACTATGTGGTGCCCGGCTACAACTGATGACTCTCTGACAGGAAACAGAAGAGAGAACCCCTGAGGGAGCAGAAGAGCAGTGGGATGTAGACTCCAAATTCTCCTAGAAACCAGACTTAATGGCCTGCCTGGGACTAGAAGGACCCTGGGGGTTATGTCCCCAGACCTTCTGTTACCCCAAGACAAGAACCATTCCCAAGGCCAACTCTTCAAATAGGGACTGGGCTGGAATATGGAATGGAAAATGATACTGGTGAAGAACAGGCTTGTTGGATCAAGTAGACACATGAGACTGTGTTGGCATCTCCTGTCTGGAGGGGAGATGAGAGGGCAGAGGGGGCCTGAAGCTGCCCAAATGGACATGAAAAGAGAGAGTGGAGGGAATGAGTGTTCTGTCTCATTAGGAGGAGAGCAGTTAGGAGTATATAGCAAGACGTATATAAATTTTTGTATGAGAGACTGACTTGACTTGTAAACTTTCACTTAAAGCACAATAAAAATTAATTACAAAAAAAAAATGGCTCTGGGTTTTGGTTATGAGTATCTACAGTAACCAAGTGGATCGAGGGGCCATTTGTTGAGCTGGGCCAGTGTGCAGAAGGGGTTTATTTGGGACATAGGCAGATTAAGAATTTAGTTTCTGACATACTAAATTTGAGATATCTATTAAACATTTTGTTGCCAGGTGAAAACCTCAGGTTTTGCAAGGCCTGACTTGTTACAGCCAATAAACAAGAGGCTGAGGTGGGAGATCAGAAAGATGCCTTTATTTTGCTGTACAAGGAAAGGAGCAATCCCAGCTGTTGCTTCCAAGACTGCTCACAGGCAGCTTGGGGAGGTGGACTTTTACAGAGATCAGACAAGGAAATGCAAATTTATCAGGAACATTCAGGACTGACCTTCAGGCAGGCACTCAGGGCCTGAGGATGGCTATTTTTTCTAGGCAAGGGTTTGATTCTCAGGAATGGAGGAAGGGGTGGATTTTCTTTCATTAGGATGTTAAGCCTCCACCCAGAGGCAGGTTGAGGCTATCTATGGCCTGTTCTGTGGTTATCTTGTTAAGGACAATTCTAGATGAATCTGCAACTTATTTGGCTGTTTGCTGGAGGATAAGACAGAGCGGGTATTTCTTAGAAGAGTTGGACTCTGAGGCTGCCTGCCTCAATGTGTCAGGTCTTGGGAGATAAATATTTTGGTATTATCAGCATAGAGATGGCATTTATAGCTATAGAAGTGGATGAGATCACTCAGAAGGAGAGTGCATGGTGAGAATAGGAGAGAGCCATTATAAGGCCCTGAGGAGGCCACCAGGTAGCCTATTCAGTCCTGGGTCATTGCGTCTTGATCTACAACAGGCTAAGGGGCTAAGGTAAGGGGATTGTGACAGCACCTGTCACTCAGTGTAGTTGGTGTCTTTTTATTTGTCTAAGGTGCCCAGCGGACTCTAAGTCCTTCAAGGGTGAAGGAGGGAATCGTGGCTCATTCACTCTCAGAACTCCAATAGCTAGCACACATGGCACCTGAAACAGACCAGGCCCTCTGCTGAGAGCTTTACATTCATCACAACGCTTGATGCTCCAAAGTTATCTTATCCTCATTGTACAGAAGTGTGAGCTCAGAAAAGTTATTTGATCAAACTCACATAGCTAGTAAATGGCAAGGTCACGTTTAGAATCAAAGTCTATCAGACCGACAAACATGACCCTCTAAAGGCCAGTGGAAGAGAATGCCATGACAATATTCAGTGTCTTTTGTTGTCAGAAGTCTTGCATTTCGATCGTGTTCATTTTATCGATCTTCATGCTATGATTTATGCATGTCTGTCTTATTTAAGTAATCATTCCCTACTCTGATATCATAAAGATATTCTCTTGTCTTCAAAATGTTTGAAACCTTTTTTTGATTTGGTCTATCTGGAGTTTATTTTGCCAGTGATGTGAAGCAGAAAACTAGTTTTATTTATTTGTGTATGTGTGGATAGTAAGCTTTTTTCCCACACTGATTTATAACGTCACATCTGGACATTCATCCATTCAATGATCATATTTTAAAAGCCAATTTACTATATGCTGGGCACTGTTCTAGTCACGGGGGAAAATGTTCAAACCCAGAAGGCTAAGAAGTGTTGTAGGGTAAAAGACATCACAAAGTTTAGTAAAGCAAAAAGAAAGTTTTAACGGCCTATATTCAAAAAGGCAAAAAAAGTGGGAAGCGGACAAGCATGCTGGCAGAGCTAATGTCTGCCCGAATCCAAAAAAATATTACAGAATAGGCAAGAGTGGGAAAACGGACAAACATCCTGTCACAGCCATGTCCGAGTCCAAAGAATGTTACCGAGTCATCAGTATATATTAACATAGAAAACAGGCAAAGCCATTGAAAGCTTCACCTTTTTACAGATTGGCTAGAAACTGTGATCCTACATTTTGAATTGCCTTTCTTAACAATCACTGGTACAGGTTTCAGTAACCAACAGTAGGGAGAGTCTTCACTGGTCCAACAAATTTTCTATTCACTAAATACTAATAGAAAAAGATAAGAGTAGAAGTCTTTTGTGTTCTGTTTGATTGGCTTTATGTGAAAAGTTTCCTAAAAGATATTTTTCTTCCCTAAAAGATAATTTCCAAGATTGTCCCATCTATTGTCTTTATCTCAGGGCCTAGTTGATGTGTCCTCGTGAGTCCTTGTGGGCCCAGCTCCAGCTAGGTCACATTCTCTATGTTCAAGGACAGGGAATAATGATTCCAATATTATTTTCTAAATCAGAAGATCCAGGCACATTTGTGGAACCTAGAAGGATTTTAGTGTGCCAGGATAGTTACAAACATTTTGCAAGATATTTTAGATCCATTTTGTAACAATATAGGATATCGATAAATAAATAGAGATCGTCATTTTTTTAGGCTCAATTTACTACTTGCAGGAAGTCTTTTAAGAGCTCCCCAAGCTGGGCAAGTCCTTTTTTTTTTTTTTTTTTTTTAATTTCAAGTACTTAATAGTACTCAATGAAGGCTGTAGTATAACACCAATCACATTGTGACACTGCTTGTTTATATGTTTCTCCCCAAAAAAGTAGAACATCTTGAGCGCAGAGACCCTGCCTTAATTATTTCAGATCCTAGGACAATCCCTAGGTTCCAGTCCATATTTACTAAATAAGTGAATTAATACGTGTTGTAGAGGAAAAACATCGCAAAGTTTAGTAAAGCAAAAAGAAAGTTTTATTCGACATATATTCAAAAAGACAAAAGCGGGAAGTAGACAAGCTGCTAGAGCCATGTCTGCCCGAGTCCAAAGAAATATTACAGAATAGACAGAAGAGGGAAAATGGACAAGCACGCTGCCACAGCCATGTCTGCCCGAGTCCAAGGAAGGTTACAGAGTCATCAGTATATATTAACATTACAGATGGGCAAAACCAGTGAAAGCGTCACCTTCTCACAGATTGGCTAGAAACTGTGATCTTACATTTTGAATTGTCTTTCTTAACAATCATTGGTGCAGGTTTCAGTAACAACAGTCAGGAGGGTCTTTGCTGGTCCAACAAACTTCTATTCACTACATGTTAACAGAAAAAGATATGAGTGGAAAGTCTTTTGTGTTCTGGCTTATGTGAAAGGTTCCCTAAAAGACATTTTCCAAGATTATTCTATCTATTGTCTTTATACCTCAGGGCCCAGTTGATGTGTCCTTGTGAGTCCTTGTGAGCCCAGCTGCAGCTGGGTCATATTCTCTATGCTGAAGGACAGAGAATAATGCCTCCAATATTATTTCCTAAATCATATGTAACGCTTTGGTTATACAGTCCCTGGGTGGTGCAGTTAACGTGATTGGCTGCTAACCAAAAAGTTGGCAGTTTGAGTCTACACAGAGGCACTTCAGAATAAAGGCCTGGCAATCTGCTTCTGAAAACTCAGCCATTGAAAACCCTATGGAGCACTGTTCTACCGTGATACACCTGAGGTCGCTATGAGTTGAAATCAACTCGATGGCGATTGCTGCTGCTGCTGCTCTGGTTATATCTCTTTAACTTCAGGAGTGTGAGGTACATTACCAGGAAGAAGGCAATCTTGCTATTGGCCAATCGCAAATACATATGGAATTCAGGGGATAATGTAAAGAGAAAACTTATATTCCTACCTCCAACCCCAAGTTCCTGTTTAAGGTTGTGCTCCAGCAAAACTAGGGAGAGAAAGAGAAAGACACAAAATCCAAGCAACAGCAGATCCTACTCAGGAGAGCAGCAAAGAGTTTCCCAGCTGGCAACGATGCAGTAGGTCTAGAGAGCAGCCTGTCCCGTCTGGAGCAGGAGGACAGAAGCTCCAGGAGAGCTGTCTCCATTTTTAAACAAAGGAGGGTGATGAGACAAATAAAATATCTCATTGAAAGTGTTTGAAACCGATAATCGAAGGATAGGTAGATGCCAGATCCGATGAATATGATGTAAACCTTGAATTCCAATTAAACTGAAAACAATGATGGGGGATGGGAGGGTGGTGTAAGAGTGCTAAACGCTTAGATCATGACAGAAAGCCAGTGTTGTTGTTCTTAGCTGCTGTCGAGTCTAGCTCAGCTCATGGCGACCTTATTGTGTACAGCAGAATGAAACATTGCTGGATCCTGAATCATTCTCACCATCGCCAGCATGTTTGAGTCCATTGTTGAAGACTATTGAAAAACAATAGATGAAGTTTAGACCGATAAAACAGGGAATAGTAATCTAAGTGTTTTTTTTTTTTAAAGCTATGCACCTGTATTAGTCTGATGAAACTTTTAAGAAACTAAGTGAACCATGGATTTACATGGATAGACTTTTCAGGTGAATCGACTTGCCTCTAGCTATGAGGAAGCAGACAGAAATCTTGCACATCCTGGAGGGTTTATTTTGGCCCGATGAAGCCATTCTTCCAAGTCTTTGCTCCTGTATTTGGAAGTGGAAGGAATGTTCAGTGACCACTTAGGGCTAATGGTAGTGGCCCCTATGACTGAGGGTCAGAGGCCAAGGGTCAGAGGCAATTGTGTCAAATTTTGACATCTGCTCTTCAAGGTGGGTATTATTACTCCCATTTTACAAATGTAGAAATTGAGATCAGAGACACTTCTATCCAAGGTCAAACGGCTAGTCGGTGGTAGAGCAGGAACTTGAATGTGACTCCAGAACACAAGCAAGGCTGGATAGCAAATTCCCCTTCAGACTTGTACTCTGCACTGCTGTGTACTTAGTGACGTCTGTCTGCAACCCCTTCTATGCCAATCTCCTGGCTCCTATGCAAGGCCAGTTGTAGCCTTACTTCTGCTCTGGCTCTGCCTAGTCGTCCCCCAGCTGACTTCAGCACCCAGAGTCAACACATGTCTTTCCATTTATTTTTCTTAATTAAAACAAACAAAAACAAAACAACAGTTGTCTTTGAGTTGATTCCAACTCATGGTGACTCCATGTGTATCAGAGGAGAACCACATTCCATAAGCTTTTCAGTGCCTAATTTTTCAGAAGTAGATAGTCATGGTCTTCTGAAGAGTCTCTGGTGGACTCAACCCAACAACCTTTTAGTTAGCAGCTAAACATGTTAACCCTTGGCTGCACGCAGAGACTCCTTTATCTTCCTGTATAGATATGAATATATCACTTTTTACAATAAATGATATTGTATAAGTATTTTATTCTTTGTTGGTTTTCTCATATGTCTTGTAAGTCTCTCCACATCAGTTCATGTTGTTCAAGATCATTTTTTTTCCCGGCACATGACCTATACTATTCCATAGTACAGGTTATCTTAAATCTTTTTATATTTCTACAGAGTTACATATAATCATTTTATCATTCTGATCCTTATAGAAACCCCTTTAGCAGAAATATTATTATCCTAGTTTGTAAAGATGGAGAAAAGGAGGCTTGGGCAGTTAATTTTTTGGCATTTGCCAAAAACCCTACAAGATAAGCTTGACAGGGACAAATCACTATCTAGAAACAACACTTAAGACTCCAAATAGTGCCCCTCACTGGGCATTGTCCTTGGTCAGAGAGCTACTTTATTCTCTCCCAGGAGCAGCCAGGCCAATGCCTAGCTGATTAGGAGAAACAAAAACCTGGCCCCCCTGGCCTCCATTTGGACAACTTTGACAGGTCCTCTCAACTCCAAAGCTCACTGTAGGATTGGCTGTGGACTCAGTTATAGTCACATTGTGGTCCAGCTTCTCCTTCTGCCCAGTCCTGCCTCACACTTCTTTACGGTTGTATCTCCCAAATAGCCCTTCCAAATAAACCTTCTGCATGCAATCACAGGCTCAGAGTGTTTCCAGAGAACCCAGTCTAAGACCCTATTGTTCTGGAATTCAGTTACATCTCTTCTTTAAATAGTGCTTGCTATCATACTCCCTATAAGGAACATCATGACAAATGGAGAAAATATTGAAGTTGTTAAGGATTTCATTTTACTTGGATCCTCAGTCAATGCCTATGGAAGCAACAATCAAGAAATCAAGTGATATATTGCATTGGACAAATCTGCTGCAAAAGACCTATTTAAAGAGTTAAAAAGCAAAGATGTTACTTTGAAGATTAAGGTGTGCCATGATATTTTCAATTGTCTCATATACATACGAAAGCTGGACAACAAATAGGAAAGACTGAAGAAGAATTGATGCCTTTAAATTATGTGGGCAAAGAATATTGAATATACCAGGGACTGTCAGAAGAATGAACAAGTCTGTCTCATCAGAAATACAGCCAGAGTGCTCTTTGGAAGCAAGGATGCTGAGACTTTGTCTCACATCCTTTGGACATGTTATCAGGAGGGACCAGTTCCTGGAGAAGGACATTTCGCTTGGTAAAACAGAGGGTCACCAAAAAAGAGGAAGATCCTCCTCGAGATGAATTGATACAGTGGCTGCAACAATGGGTTCAAACATAGCAACAATTGTGAGGATGGCACAGGACCAGGCAGTTTCGTTCTGTTGTACACAAGGTCACTATGAGTCAGAACTGACTTGACGGCACCTAATGACAACAACAACAATCATACTCTCTATCTTTGTTCACAGCACTAACAAGACCTGATACACTGTATATCTGTTTGTTAATTGATTATCTACTTTCCTCTGTCCCCAGAATGTATGCTGCCTGCAAACAGGGACTTTGTTTGGTTCCCTATTGTATCTCCAGAACCTAAAACAGTGTCTGGCACTATTTAACTATAAATAATTGCTAAATGAATCCTTTGAGAACTGTGGAGGCAGCACGGGGAAGTGGACAAGATCATGCCCCTTTGTAGAAGACAGACCTGCAATGAAGTTCTAGTTGAACACTTTGGGCAGATTTGTTAATCAATCTGAGCCTCAGTTCCCTCATCTATAAAATAAAACAAGTAATAGGGCCTACCTCAAAGGGTTTAAGTGATAACTAAATGAGAATTATATAAATCCCTTAGAAGAGCATCTAACCCAGGGTAAGCTCTCAAAACTGATGATTATTGTAATTCTGAGCAGACCTCTCAAAAAAGGTCATTATAAGACTCACAATTCTGAATTGTTTTTCTAGACCTTTGGGTTAAAATACTGGGAAAAAAAATACAATTAAGCAGTGGTTATCTCTCCAACCTGCTGCAGGACTATTTTCTCTAATTACAATGTAGGTTTCATTAGCTGGTTCTGCAACATTCAGTCTCGGACACAGAAAGCTCACTGGACAAATTACCGCCTGTGCTCACTGGGCATGGAGCCCTTCGTCCAAGCAACAGGAGCTCTTGGGGCATGCAACCATCATCTATAGCAACCTGTGATGGTAGGTGTAATCTGGGAAATCTGGAAGGCTGGAGAATTGGTTTTTAAGCTAAGTGATACAGAGGTAATCATACGGAAAGAGGTTTGGCTTCGAGTCCTTGTTACTCCACCTGCTGGCCATGTTGTCTTAAGATCACCTATCCATGCATCCATCCATTCATCCAACCATCCATCCAACAAATATTTACTAAGTACTTACCATGTGACAGAGGCTGTGCTAGATGCCAGAGATAGAAATGTGCAATTTCCACTTTTAAGGAGGACACTTTCTAGTGGACAAGAGAGAAAACAACCATTTCATATCTAAATAGTGAGCACTGGCGTTAAGTACAATGTACTAGGGGGCTTAGTCCTGTGTTACCAGTGAACCAGTTGCCATCAAGTCAGTTTCGACCCGTGATGACTCCATGTGTGTCAGAGTAGAGCTGTGCTCCACAGGGTTTTCAATAGCTGATTTCTTAGAAGTTAGATCACTAGGATTTTCTTCTGAGGAGCCTCTGGGTGGACTTGAATCATCAATCTTTCTGTTAGCAGCTGAGCTCATTAACTGTTTATACCACCCAGGGACTCGGAAAATTCAGGGGCTGCTTGCTGGAAAAGTTGGTGCCATGTCAGTTAGGAGGAAAGAACAGGAACAAAATTCGAGGCAGAGAGAACAACATACAAATAGGGATGGAGTCTTGAGAGATGAGGCACAGTAAACAAACAAACAAAAAAAAAACACAAAAAACAAAAAAACCAAACCCGTTGCCATCAAGTTCATTCTGACTCTTAGCGACCCTATAGAACAGAGTAGAACTGCCCCACACAGTTTCCAAGGAGTGCCTGTTGAATTTGAACTGCCAGCCTTCTGGTTAGCAGCCATAGCTGTTAACCACTACACCACCAGGGTTTCTGAAGCACAGTAGTGAAGTGCAAATAGCTGAGTAAGTCTGGGATAGAGAATGCTGGTTAGGAAATGAGGAGTGATGAGTCCAGAAAGGAGAACTGACTTTAAAACAGAAGGGGTCATGATAAGCTAAGGAATTTAGAATTTGTCCTAATGATAATGGGGCAGTGAATGGTCTAAAGGAGAATAGGGTGCTTGATAAAGACCATGTGGTCAGCATTGGAATGTGTGGTTTCCAAGGGGAGGGGACCTGGAGCCAGGGTGGGGTGAGGATGAGATTGGCAAAATGAGAGGTAAAAGTAGCAGCCAAAAGGCTAGAGCATTAGCCCAGGAGAGATGTGGGGGCCCGAGTTAGTGCGGTGAGAGTGGTTTGGAGAGGAGAGGCTGAGAAATACAGGAATAGAAGGTAGACTCACAGACTGATGGCACGTGGAAAGTAAAGAGGAGGAAGAGAGTGGGCTGTCTCCCAAGTTTCTGGGTGGGTGACTAGGTAGATGATGTTGCCATGAACTGAGATGGGCAATTCCACAGAACAGGTTCTGACTTGGATCAGTGGGGATAGGGGCTGTCTTAGTTTCCTAGGGCTGCCATAACAAAATACCTCAAGGTCGGTGACTTTAAAGAACAGAAATTTATTATGTCACAGTCCTGGTGGCTACGAGTCCAAATTCAGGATGCTGGCAGGGTATACGCCCTCTCTCCACTTTAGGGGAAAATTTTCCCTTGTCTCTTCTAGCTTCTGGTAGCCCCAAGTGTTTCTTGGTGTTCTTGGCTTTTAGCTGTATCTCCACATGACTTCTGTTTCCCCCTTGTGTGACTCTGTCTCTCCTTTTATAAGACACTATACAGAAGGGATTAGGACTTACTATTTTTTTATGACCTCATTAACTTAACTGGTAACATCTCCAAAGAAAGATGCTATATCCAAACAAGGTCATATTCACTAGTACAGGGGTTAGGGCTTCAACATATCTTTTTGGGAAGACACAATTCAATCCATAACAAGGACTCAATGAATTCATTTTGGGACATGCACTGTTCGGGATGTTTGTGGGTCATCTAGGCAAGATGTTCTGTAGTTCTTTGAAACATGGGTTTAGAGTGCAGAACAATTTGGCCTGGAAGTGTTTCCTCATCTACAAAGAGGAAAAACAACAACACCTTCCTGGCAGTGTCATCGTGGGGATTAAATTGTACAATGGATGTGAAGGTACAATGTAAGGTGAAAAATGCTTTGCAAGTATATGAGATTCGGTAGTTACTCAGGCAGCTCAATTTTAAGGCTCCCAGCTTTCTATTTACTGAAAAAAAATTTGCTGTGTGCCTACTATGAACCAGGCACCATGGGGGAGCCACAAAATATACAGTCTTTTTGTACCCAGGACCTTTTATTGTCTAGAGGAAGAGTTTTGAATAAAATTAATGGTAATATGAAATAGAAGGAAAGCTGGTTACCACAGAGGTGTATGAAAGTATGCTTTACCAGCTCAAGGGGGCCCTCCAGTAGGTTCTCATTGTATACCAAAACAGGAGCACAAGGGCTTTCTTTTCTACATCTCCTCCTCCCTGCTAGGTGTCTAAGATCCCACCCTCGTTCTCTGGGGAATATATTTCTCTTTATAGAAAATCTTTGTGTGGTCACAAAAGAGAAATATACTTCTTATTCCCCACAAGGTAGAAACCAAGTCTCTGTCCCCAATTTCTTTCCCTGGGTGAGAAACCCCCATATATAAAGCAGTGTATGACGCGGGTGGGGGAACATATACCATCTTCATTGATAAGAAGTTTTAATATTCCAACACTGTCAATTCTCCTCCACATTTTCTATAGATTCAAAGCAATTCCAATCAAATTACCAAAAGGTCGTTGTTGTTGTTTTGATGAAACTTGTCAAGCTGATTCTAAACTTTGTATGGTTTATTAAAAGACCAAGATTAGCTAAGACAATTTAAAAAACAAATAAGGAGAAGGACTTGCTGTACCAACTATCAGACTTCTCATACACTAAAGAGGTGAGGTATTGATACAGGGATAGACAAACTGAACAATGATTTAGATTTATGAGCTCTGGACAGAGCCAGGCACACATGGGAAATTGATACATGACAGAGGTGGCATTACAAATCAGTGGTAAAGGGATGGAAACCAAAAAACCAAACCCAGTGCCGTCGAGTCGATTCCGACTCATAGCGACCCTATAGGACAGGGTAGAACCGCCCCATAGAGTTTCCAAGGAGTGCCTGGCGTATTCGAACTGCTGACCCTTTGGTTAGCAGCTGTAACACTTAACCACTACGCCACCAGGGTTTCCAAAGGGATGGACCGTTTAATAAATGGGGAGAGATAATTAACTATATATACCAGAGAAAAAACTTTACATAAAAATAACTTTTTATAGAAAATATAAGAATACTTTTTTTAATTGAACTTTAGATGAAGGTTTACTGAACAAGCTAGTTTCTCATCAAACAGTTAGTACACACATTGTTGTATGACATTGGTTAACAACCCCACGACATGCCAACACTCTCCCTTCTCAACACTGGATTCCCTATTACCTGCTTTCCTGTTCCCTCCTACCTTCCGGTCCCTGCCCCAGGGCTGGTGCCCTCCTTTACTCTTGTTTTGTTCCATGGGCCTGTCCAATCTTTGGCTGAAGGGTGAACTTCAGGAGTGACCTCATTACTGAGCTGAAAGGATGTCCAGGGGTCATACTCTCAGGGTTTCTCCATTCTCTGTCAGGCTAGCAAAACTGGTCTTTAAGAACACATTTTTATAACCTTTGGATAGAAAATCTTTTCTCCCCATCTAAAACCCGATAAGTCATAAAGTAAATAATAAAAATATTTTACCTATCTCAAAATCTAAAAGTTATATAATGTAAAAAGGTATAAGGAAATTAACAGGGAAACTACAGAATGGGAGATAACTTTGCAATGCATGTGGCCGACAAATGGTCTCTTTTTATTCCAAATGTAAAGAACTCCTACAAATCAATAAAAAAACAAATCAATAAGAAAAGCCAAATCACCTAATATAACAATGGGCAAAAGACGCTGTTATTATTGTTGTTGTTAGGAGCGGTCAAGTTGGTTCCAGCTCATAGCAACCCTACGTACAACAGATCAAAACACTTCCTGGCCCTGTGCCATTCTCATAATCATTGTTATGCTTGAGCCCGTTGTTGCAGCCACTGTGTCAATCCATCTCAGTAAGGGTCTTCCTCTTTTTCACTGACCCTCTACCGAGCATGTTCTTCTCCAGGAACAGGTCCCTCCTGATAACATGTACAACATATGTGAGATGAAGTCTTGCTGTCCTTGCTTCTAAGGAGCATTCTGGCTATACTTCTTCCAACACAGATTTGTTCATTCTCCTGGCAGTCCATGGTATATTCAATATTTTTCACCAACGCCATAATATAAAGGCATCAATTCTTCTTCAGTCTTCCTTATTCATCATCCAGCTTTAGCATGCATACGAGGTGACTGAAAACACCATGGCTTGGGTCAGGCGCACGTTAGTCCTTAAAGCGACGTCTTTGCTTTTTAACAAGTTGTCCCAGTTGAGGCAAGGGGCCTGGGCTGTCTTACCCTGCATCCACCAGTCACTGGGTACAGGCTGCCCCTAGGGAGGTAGAATATAACTTTGGGCAAGGCAGCTTCTTTCTGCAAAAGGCAATTCCCAGTGACAGACTCAGCTGTCTTGGCATCTTGAAAGATTAGTGCCTCCATCCCGAAGGGAAATTTGGCTGTGTGCCATAGTATCTGCCACAGAGAGAGAATCGAAGAGGAGATAATAGTGAGAGTCTTAGAAGATTTTTAATAGGGGTTTTCCAGGTGAATGGAGGAAAAGGCACTCCCAGCAGAGGATACAGCATATACAACGCACCAAGCTAAAAAGAGCATTAGGCAACCTGCTAGCGTTGAATGTTTCAATCTTATTGTCTTGAAGGAGCTCTTTATATACAGTAGATGTTATTTGAGTTGCAAATATCTTCTCTCAACCTGTTCCTTGCATTTTTGTTTATGGTAAGGTTTTTGCTATACAAAAACTTAATTTTCATTTGGTTAAATGTGTTAATTTCTCGTGTGTATCATCTGATTTTATGCCTTGCTTGAATGGTTTCCCCATCCCAAGGTTATAAGAATATTCTGTAGTATTTTTTTTTAATTTTCTCAGGTGATATATTTCTACTCACAACATACACCTGCTTTGGACTAAAGGACAACACAACTAAATTACCCTTTTCTCACACCTGAGTGCTTTTTCTATTTTCATCTGGTCTGAGAGACCAGTCTGTTTCTAGGATACTGGTCATGAATGACTTCACCCTTCTGCTCAGTAGGCCCTTCACATAAAGCTGCCTCCATTAGTGTGTGTATACTGATTCAGCCTCTGTTCCACCCTTCATCTGGTTGGAACATTGGAAAGCTAACAACTTGCACTTCCCAGACTCAGAGTTCTGCATGCTAATTAGGTTCTGCCATTTAGATGTTCTTTCAGGTGATCTGCAAGGTAGAAGTGAGGGAGAAGTCACCTTCTTTCCTCCTTTTAAGATGTTTGTGCTGGCAAGTGGGACTGCTGGGGATGTTTTCTGTGCATCTGCTTGCTAGGGACCAATCATCATCAGTAGTGGGATAGCTGCTTAATTGGCTTCCTGATCCCTGGGTGGTCACCATAACAGCTTCCTAGTGTCCAGAGGCAGCTGCAGAAGCAGTAGTAGCCACTGTAGCAGTGGTAGGCTCTAGTGGTGGCCTCAGACATTCTAGCTCCCTTAATTGGTCAGTAAGAATTACCCGGCCATTCCTGGAGGTTTTGGCTAGAGCCCACACCTTTACCTCTTTCCAGTGGTTTTTGTAAGCATCTAATTTCCTGTGTCAAATTCCCTCCTGCATAAGATACCTACAATGGCTTATTTCCCACACTGAAACTTTACAATATTAACAATATCACTAATAGTGATAATAACAATGATAACACTAATGATAATGATGGTGCTATTGTTGTTAGGTCCCAGTGAGTTGGTTCTGACTCAGAATGATCCCAAGTATAACGGAATGGAACATTGCTCGGTCCTGTGCCATCCTCGTGATAGTAGGTATGCTCAAGCCCATTGCTGAAGCCACTGTGTCATGATAACGAGAGCTAACATTTATTGAGTTCCTACTCCGTTCCAGGCGTTGTTCTAGGTGTTTTACATATATTAACTCATTTAGTCCCAACAACATTATTGTCACACTGCAAACTCAGCTGGTGACTGAGGATGCTAAACCCTACTTTACATATGAAAAAACTGAGACACATAAAGATTGTCCAAGGTCACACACCTAGAAAGTAGAGGAGGTAGATTTAAACCTAGGCAGTCATGGGATTGATACCACAAAAATAACAGTAGCCAGGAAGTTAACTTTCTTAGCTATTTTCTGTTTTCCCCACCAGATCCCAGGACTCCCTGGCCCCTTGCCATCATTAACATTCTAAAAGCACTTTATGAATTGCTAGTAGAGAAACTAAAAGGTCTCAGTATAGAAGATACAGTTGCATTGTTATGACTCATATCCAGATTCTTCTCAGAACCCGTATTGTAAAACTGGCTTAGCAAGCTCTACACAGGGCCTTCCCTAAATCAGGCCTAAATTGGGCAACAGGAAAATTTGTCCAGTGACACTGAGAAGAAATCATCAGGCTTTTAAGTTCTCCAGAAAGGCTGCAGGAAGACAGGTCAGATCTGGGCTTCCACCTTGTTAAGTGTTGTGATTCTCTTAAGGGAAAATCTGCAAGAGTTGTCTCAGGTAAGACATGTTTCTCTCACTCCTGAATCATTATTTCAAGTCTCCGGGAATGGAGATGATGTTGACTATTGTAACTGTGTTTGTTGAATATGAATGTGCCTGGATTAAGCAGGACTTTGTTTGGGGTGGGTGGGTGTCCAGGGAAACTTCAAAAGGTACATTAGAGAGGTTTGGCAGCAGCCACCAGGGAACCAGGGGCAAGGAACAATGTATAAACTTAGCAGTGTTGTGGGTAGGCAGGTTTAAGGTGGGGCCTTATCCACAGCATAGAGGAGCCTGTGGCTGGGCTGAGTAGGTGCTAAACACTGCAGGGCCTAAGAAGTCCTATATCTCACCCCTCCTCACTAAAGTCTTAACTGATCCCAGAATATAGGGAAGAGCTGTGTCTGAGGAGACGCAAAGAAGGGAGAGGAGAAGGAACATGTCAAGTGGCTCTAGTTTCCAAGGTCATGGGCACCTGGGGCATTAAGCTAGGTCCTCTGTTACACTGCAAACCCAACCATTCACTCTGAACGTTGGTCTTTCCCCATGTGCCCTATGGACATGGCTTGAAGACCAATCCCTCCTCTTACGAATGGAGCAACTTACACTCTGGCTGGTCACCATCTCACCAGTGGTCTGAATCTGATTCCATATCTCTGCCAAGGGCACCCACATCCTCCCATTTCTCTGAGTCATGCTGGACTCCTGCCTCAGCCTCACATCTGCCTGCAGTCAGTTTCCAGGTCCTTTCAAATCTACCTGTAAAATGTCTACCTGTCTCCTTCTAATTTTTTTTTTTTTTCGGGGGGGGGGGGGCGTTATAAAAGTAACATATGTTAATCAAAGGGAATTTGGAAAATACAAAAAAGCTTGATGAAATCAGGGTGAAAGATGACCCTCCCTGCCTTCCCGAAACATCATTCAAACCCAGCAAGGTGGAGTTGGCTGTTTTGTTTTGAGACAGGTGACAATAAAACAGATCAATGCCTGAGGCCTGGGTTAGCAGGCCTGAGAAAGAGAAACCCTCACTTCGCAGTGGGGGAAGTTGAGAAGCAACCCAATTAACATGTAGAACTCTCCCAAAGCTCGGGGTTTTACAGCACTCTGTACACCTGTAACCAGGGATGAGGGTTGGTGGAAAGCGTGTTCAAGAAGGAACAGTCACTCAGAGTTTTCCTGCCTCCCCAGTCAGGGCTGGCCTTCCCTAACCCAAGTAGGTCACTGAATGCTTGTCTCTGGAGAGGGAAAGGAGACGTTTCTGGACTAGGGACAGGAGCTATGGGTAACGGCAGGAAAACTATACTGAAAACAGCAGAATTAAATGCAAGGCTACATACTCAATTTTGAGATCCCTACTTTTTCTCCTACCTGACTCCCTAGGGCTCTGGAAGCCAAGCTTAAAAACTCTAGGCAAGAGAGTGGAAGAGGTTAGAAAAGATCAAGGCCAGCTGCGAGGGCCATGGTGCTTCAGTGTCTCCTCCTTCAGCCAGAGCAATTCTGCTTTATTATTTTTTTTTTTCCTTTTGAGATATATATAATTTATATACCATAAAATTCACCATTTCAAAGTGTGGTTTTATTGCATTCAGTGTTTTTTAGTATATTCACAAGGTTTTACAACCATCAAGGAACCCTGGTGGCACAGTGGTTAAATTGATCAACTACTAACCCGAAAGGTTGGCAGTTTTGAAACCACCAGTGACTCTATGGGGGAAAGATGTGGCAATCTGCTTCCATACAGATTTACAGCCTTGGAAACCCTAAGTGGTGGCTATGAGTCAGAATTGACTCCAGCACAACTAGATGGTGCCTGGCTACCATCACCAACTGCTCTGACAGGGACCAAAATAGAAGGTCCCGGACAGAGCTGGAGATAAATGCAGAACAAAATTCTAACTCACAGAAAAAAAAAAAAAATAATAATAACCAAACTTACTGGTCTGGCAGAGGCTGGAGAAGCCCCAAGAGTATGGCCCCTGGACATGCTTTTAACTCAGTAATGAAGTCACTCTTGAAGTTCACCCTTCAGCCAAAGATTAGACAGAATGAGACTAAATGGGCACACCAGCTCAGGGGCAGGGACAAGAAGGCAGGAGGGGACAGGAAAGCTGGTAATGGGAACCCAAGGTCAAGAGGGGGAGAGTGTTGATATGTCGTGGGGTTGGCAACTAATGACCCAAAACAGTGTGTGTATTAATTATTTAATGAGAAACTAATTTGTTCTGTAAACCTTCACCTAAAATACACTAAAAGAAGAAAAAAATTGACTCGACAGCAGTGGGCTTTTCTGGGGAGGGTACAACCATCACAACTCTCTAATTCAAGAACATTTTCATTGCCCTAAAAAGAAACCCCACACCCATTAGCCATCACTCCCCATTCTACCCCTGCATACCCCTAGCAGCCACTCACCTATATCAGTATGGATTTGCTTATTCTAGACATTTCATATAAATGGAATCATAAAATAGGTGGCCTTAAAATCTGGCTTCTTTCATTTAGCATAATGTTTTCAGAGTTCATCCAAATTGTAGCATGTGTTTGTACTTCTTCCTTTTTTATGGCTGAATAATATTCCATTGTATGGATACACCACATGTTTATACATTCATCAGTTAAAGGACAATTGGGTTGTTTCCACTTTTTGGCTATTATCTGTTTTGCATGCTTGGTTTTTATGCAAGATTTCCTTTAAGCAGAGATCTCTAGCTAAATAGAAGCCTGAACACTACTGGCTTAGCAGAAACCTTCATACTAGGAGTTGAAGATATTGGCTATTGA